>NW_022990646.1:411360-586503 GCF_902827175.1 Gymnodraco acuticeps | reverse complement strand
GAAGCAGAAGAAGAAGAGAAGAAGAAGAAGAAAGAAGAGAGAAGAAGAAGAAGAAGAAGAGAAGAAGAAGAAGAAGAAGAAGAAGAAGAAGAAGAAGAAGAAGAAGAAGAAGAAGAAGAAGAAGAAGAAGAAGAAGAAGAGAAGAAGAAGAAGAGAAGAAGAAGAAGAGAAGAAGGAGAAGAAGAGAAGAAGAAGAAAGAAGAGAAGAAGAAGAAAAGATTAGTTGAAATAAAATAAATTGTAATTGTGGTTAAATAACATTGTCTGCTGCATTTATTTGGTCAATTTAAACGGTAACCCCCAGTTTCCACTGGGTCCGTCTGCGCCGCGCTGCGCCGAGTCACGGCTGCGCCACGGTTTTGGTCCGACCTCCTCTAGCGCCATAACCCACCGGACGCGTCCCAGAAGCGTTTCAGAAGCGTAGCGTTGTGCGTGCAGGCTCGCAGTTTTGTTATTGATTCGGGCATCCTGGACATTTGTACTTCTACAAGAAAGTAAGTAGGCTACGTAGTTAAATGTTTTATTTTTGTGTCTGTTTAAATTGTGTTTATTGTTGTTATAAATGTCCTAATATGTAGTTGTTACCTTCCGCTCCACAAACTGCAGCGACTAAAACCAGGCCTTGTCCTTTCTGATGTTGTCCTTGTAGTAAGCATTGGTTACATTGTAGTGCCGAGAGACGGGAGTCGGAGGTGGGGTATCAAAGCTATACTTTTATTTAGCATCTGAACACACATGTAAACAACTTCATACCCGGGAAGCGAAGACCGGCGGAAACAGGAAGTCCGGCTCACTCAAATGTCCGTGCGGAACAATACCCCAACCCATAGATCCGTGGGTGAATAATGTCAATCACCACACAAGCCCCCCCAGTATTCACCCATAGTCAAAATCCTCGTGCCTGGGAGGAAGTACCACCCGACCCCGGCGCGTACGGACCACAGGGGCCGAGGAGGGCGGCGCCGCAAGCGAGGGCAGGGGCGCCAACGAGGGCGAGGGCATCCCCACAGGGGGCGGGCCATGGGAGGGCGGCCCCGACGTGGGGGCAGAGCCAACTCCAACGGCCTGGAAATGTCCACGTGAGCAGGCTTAATCTGATCAACGGACACAGTCTCAGGCCTGCCACCAACGTCCACCACCAGGCTCTTGTCCCCGTGACGTATGACCCTGAACGGACCGTCGTAAGGGGGGCGCAGGGGACCGCGGTGGGCGTTGTGGCGAATAAAAACGAAATCTGCCGACCGTAATCCAGGGGACACCCGGAAAGCTGGGTTGCTGTGCTGCGACGTGGGGACGGGCGTGAATGTCCCGATGGTCTCCAGCAGGGAGGAGCGCTGCCCGGCTGCAGACCAGGGCACAGTGGCGGTGGGAATGAATTCCCCGGGGACCCGTAGCATCTGGCCATAGACGAGCTCCGCCGACGAGGACTGCAGGTCTTCTTTGGGGGCACACCTGAGGCCGAGCATAACCCACGGGAGCTTCCAGTTGCCGTCTGTCAAGCCGGCACGCAGTGACGCCTTCATGGACCGGTGAAACTGCTAACACAATCCGTTAGCCTGGGGGTGATATGCGGTGGTGCGGTGCAGCTTGACCCCCAAACCCACAGCAACAGCATTCCACAGCTCCGAGGTGAACTGAGAACCGCGGTCAGAGGAGAGGTCAGACGGGGTCCCGAAGCGCGCCACCCACGTGCCGATGAAAGCGCGGGCGACGTCGGAAGCTGATGTCGAGGCGAGGGGAACGGCCTCGGGCCAGCGGGTCGTCCTGTCCAGGTAGGTCCTGTAGGTGAAACCGTGAGAGGGGGGAAGCGGACCTACGAGGTCGACATTGACATGGTCAAACCTCCTCTCAGGAACCGCAAAAAGTTCAAAAGGGGCCCTAGTATGAAGGTGGACTTTGGCCCGTTGACAGGCCACGCACGAGTCGACCCAGGACCTCACGTCCTTCTTAAGCCCCTGCCACACGAACTTCTGCGACAACAACTTCACGGACGGCTTCCTACCGGGGTGGGAAAGATTGTGAACCGCCTCAAAAACAGGTCGACGCCAGTCCGCAGGGACCAGTGGTCGAGGCTGGCCCGTGGAGACGTCACACCACAGCTTTCCGCCAGAGTCACCGCCCGGCGGATGAACCGGTGATAAAATGTCACCATCCCGAGGAACTCTCGGAGCGCCCGAGCTGTAGGCGGTCGTGGAAAGGCAGACACGGCCTCCACTTTCGACGGGAGGGGGGCGGCCCCATCCTTGCTGATGAGGTGCCCGAGGAAATGGATGGAGGACAACCCGAACTGACACTTCGCCGGGTTGTAAATCAGGCCATGTTGGTTGAGCCTCGCGAAAAGGACCCGGAGATGTGCCTGGTGCTCTTCGGAGGAGGAGCTGGCGACCAGGATGTCGTCTAAATAGACGAAGATGAATGGCATGTCTCTGAGCGCTGAATCCATCAGCCGCTGAAAGGACTGAGCTGCATTCTTAAGTCCAAACGGCATACGCAGGAACTCGAAAAGCCCAAACGGCGTAATTACCGCAGTTTTGGGGACGTCCGAGGGGTGCACCGGAACCTGGTGGTAGCCCCGCACCAGATCCACCTTGGAGAAAACCAGCTTGCCCGCCAGGTGTGCAGAGAAGTCCTGGATGTGAGGGACCGGGTAGCGGTCTGGCGTAGTGGCGTCGTTAAGGCGGCGATAGTCACCACACGGTCGCCAGCCACCGGCTGATTTAGGGACCATGTGAAGCGGCGAAGCCCAAGGGCTGTCTGAGCGGCGGATGATGCCCAGACGCTCCATGTTGACGAACTCCGCCTTGGCGACTGCCAGCATGTCAGGGTTGAGCCGCGGGGCCCTAGCATAGACAGGGGGGCCTTCAGTGTCAATGTGGTGCTCTACTCCGTGTTTGGTAGTGGCAGCGGAAAAGGTGGGCTGCGTCAAGTCGGGAAACTCACTGAGAAGGTGCTGGAACTTGTCGCCCTGTGAGAGTGAGCTGGAGAGCCCGCTGAACGACGCCTCGCCGCGGGTACACGTGAACGAGGCAAACGTCAGTGCATCCACCAGGCGGCTGTTCTTGACGTCCACCAGCAGTCCGTGAGCGCACAGGAAGTCTGCGCCGAGGAGAGTGAAGGAGATGTCAGCCGTGACGAAATCCCACTTAAACCGCTGACCCTCGAAGCACAGGTCCACTGTCTTTGTGCCATAGGTGCGAATAGGGGTGTCGTTAGCGGACGTTAAAGGTGGGCCGTGTCCTCCACCGGCAGCGTCCTCCACGGTAGCCGGCAGGACGCTCCGCTGGGCTCCTCTGTCACAAAGGAGTCTGTGACCAGAGAGGGTGTCCCTGATGAACAGGAGCCGGTTGGATGTGCCCACGCTCGCGGCCACTACCGAGCGCAGGCCTTGGCGTTTCCCGTTACCTTGTAGGTGCAGGGAGGACGGCACATCTTCGCTTTCGCCCCGTAGCGTGCATGGTAATAACACAGGCCAGGGCTGGAGTTGCTGACGTCGGCCCCGGAGCTTCTGCTAGGTGGCATGCCTATATCAGGGAAGGTGCCGCTGCGTGTCGGGGCCAGCACCTCGGGGCAAAACGCTGGGTTGCCAGGAAGAACCGGTCGGCTTCTTCGGCCAAAGCGCGGGGCTCAGTAATAGCTGTGTTAGCGAGCGCTGTCTGTACATGCGGCGGCATGTGCCGAAGAAACAGTTCTATGAACAAAAAATTAGGTTCTTCCGTACCCAGCAGGCTGAGCATCATCTCCATGTGGTCAGAAGGCTTGTTGTCCCCCAGGCTATGAATAGCGAGCAGGCGTCGGGCCCGTTCCGACCGTGACAGCTCGAAAGTATTTAGCAGGAAAGCCTTGAACGCTGCATATTTATCCTGGGCAGGAGGAGATGTAATAAAGCCCACCGTCCGGGTCGCAGTGGAGCTCCCCAGTGCCGAAACGACGTGAAAATAGCGTGCTGCGTCGTCAGTCACTCCGCGGAGGGCGAACTGAGCCTCCGCCTGAGCGAACCATGCGTCAGGCCGTTGTGTCCTTGGGCAAGACACTTCACCCGGATTTGCTCCTGTGGGTAATGTCCACAGTACATGTATAATATCAATGTGTACTTGTAAAAGCGCCTCGATGACTTCGAGGCGTGAAGATGGACGGTGTGGCGCAGTGCGCTGTGCAATGATCATCAGATCAAGGGGTGAAACCCGCCGCTGCTGCGTCTGTAAAGCCATTGTGTCCTTGGGCAAGACACTTCACCTGAACTTGCTCCTGTGGGTATTGTCCACAGTGACCATTGCATGTATAAAAAATATGTGTAATGTGTATTTGTAAAGCGCTTTGAGCATCTGGAAAAGCGCTATAATAAATGTAAGGAATTATTATTATTATTATGCAAAAAAAAAAACGGCGTTACTTGCCATGTTCGGTTCAGTCTCGGATCCTTCAACGAGACGTATGTCGGGGTCACCAATGTAGTGCCGAGAGACGGGAGTCAGAGGCGGGGTATCAAAGTGACAAGCTATACTTTTATTTAGCATCTGAACACACATGTAAACAACTTCATGCCCGGGAAGCGAAGACCGGCGGAAACAGGAAGTCCGGCTCACTCAAATGTCCATGCGGAACAATACCCCAACCCATAGATCCGTGGGTGAATAATGTCACCACAACATCATATAAAAATAGTGTGTTTTTCCACTTCCATGATGAAAACCTCGTCGTCCATTGTGCGTATCGTAGTGGAGGTGTTGTGATGAAGGAGGGGGGTCTGCTAAATTAGTATATGTGGGGATGGGCCTGGCCCGGATGCTCACCTTTCCACTTCCTGCGAGGGGGGGCTGCCTGCCGCAGCAAAAATAGGATTCATCCTAATTTTAGAGAAGCGCTGCGCCGAGCCGCTTCTGGGACGCGGCGCAGCGCGGCACAGACGGACCCGGTGGAAACTGGAGGTAAGTAACGTTATTATGTCAGGTGCGTGTGACCTGTGCCGCTGCGCGTTCATCATCTGCAAGGTGCTTACACAGCAGTCAATGATGGACATCAGAAAATGGTTGAAACAACCAGCCCTTATCGCCAGCAGTAACACTGCATCTACTGCAGGTAATAACAGTTCAGATCATGGAGACATTACGTTACCCGCGGCCACTGTCGTGGACACTCGCCGGCTTTGCCCGCCTCGCCCACGGAGGCGGAGCAGCCACAGCCGCCTTCGTTGCCCCAAACACCGCCACCCCTCAGCGGCCCGCAAGTGCCAGAGGACCTCGGCAAAACAGAGCCTGCCCATGTATATTTAAAAAAGTACCCAACTCGCCTGTACAGTGGGGTAAGGCGCTCATTTTGCAGCTCATGGTTTCAAAACAGAGATTGGCTGGAATATTCATGTAAAAAGATGCCATCTTCTGCTATGCATGCATACATTTCGGTTCAAGTAGGCTAAGTCAGATGCCTTCACCACAACTGGCTACGACAACTGGCGCCATGCTCTTATAGGCTATAGCCTACGTGATAAGGGACTGGGAAGGCATGAATCAAGCAAAGAGCCCATAGATCCATAGAGCTCTTAATTTTGCTCTCAAAGTGCACCAGATTGATGCTTTCAACTTCAATATTTAAAAAAAAATCTTCCCGGGGGAGCATGCCCCAGGACCCCCCTAGAGGAGGTGAGGACCCCCCTAGAGGGTGTTCGGTCCACTCCCCACTTATACAAATAGCACTTTACCACTGCACCCTCTCTAATCTCAGATGCACCCTCAGTAATTTTGTTCTGGACCCTTGAGTCTCTCAAATTACGTAGGAGACGCGTCATGAATTCAGTTTGAAGTGTGCTAAGAAGGCGCTGAACTCCCCTCCCCCCTCATTCTCCCTGAATCCTCCGGGCCAAATACTCATTCACTCTCAGTGCGTGTGCGTCTGCTCGGGACAAAACCGCACGCAGCTGCTTTCATTACCAGAGCTGGAGCCTCCGCGAGCAGGAAAGGGAGCTCGCGCCACTTGCTGCAGGGATATCACCTCAGATGGACTTGATATAAAACAAGAATACACATTTTCCATCTGATAATGAACACGTAGGTGGTAGTTACAAGTGCCGTTTTGTGGAGAAAAAACTTACAGCCAGCGGTGTTTTAATGTGTTTAATGTGTTTGCGCTCAACAGTGAGGTAGACCTTAATCGAGCACATTTTTACAGGAGTATTGGCGTGATATTTATCCGGTGGATGCAGCTGTCGGGGTCGGTGTCTGAGCCCTGCAGGAGCAGCCTGTCATACTCATAGGGCAGCATGGTTTCTCTGGTGCTTCACAAGTGGATGAGGAATATTTCTCCGGAGATGCTTCTGTTGGTGCCTATTTTGTGGTTTTTACCTCTGACTGGAGCGGCTCCTTCTCTGACTAACGAGCAGCTGGACACCGGGGTGGTAAGTTCTCTACATTTTCTATGAAGTTTTGCTAGTTATTACGACTTTTGGACACGGTGGGACTGGAAGTTTGTTTTGCTTAATATCACCACTAGAAACATGCCGTATAATGTTGTGTTTTTCAACCAAAGCCCTCTCTTTGAATGGGCGGTTTTACCCTACTTTTATAGGCAGAACACTCTCCATACTTGATCTGAATGTTAACACCTCGCAGCAGTCCTCAGCACGGGGGCAAGCTTGGTGATGCAGGCTGGATGTGATGGAAAATGAAATGGGAGCCTGTTCTGCAAAGCAGATCCCTGTAATGGCCTGCAATAAATACATGTAAATGTAGCCTATTTGTCTTGGTGGAATATCGACCTCCTCCACTGCATGCTGACATAGTATCCTGCACTGATGAGTGGCAGACGGGGCTCATTTCCAACACAGTGAGTGACACACCAAGCCATAAGACCTTATTGGATATTTCCTCTTCCCAGTGATACCTCTCAAAGACTGATCCAATATGTCACCTTGTGCCAATTTTAAACAATGACTGGGTTTAAAATATACACTTAAATCAGATGTGATGATGCAAAATATCCTCCTAAACCAATTAAACAAAACAGCCACTTGATTGACAGTTAACATCTTAAGGCTATGAGCTGCATATCAAAACGTTGTATTTAATGATAGGTGTGAAACTAAGGTGCAAACCAATACATCTCTTTTATGAATACTCTTCTAATTTATTTTTGAAAGGATGCTTTATGATTATTAATTAGACCCACTGTAAGCCTTCCAATGAGCTGAGCAAATTAAAGCTATTATATCATATTTCGATCGATAGGTTAGACCCAAAATAAACGTCAGCTTTGTGGTTGGAGTGTATTGAGCTGCAGATTAAACAAGTTTCTGCAAATGACTAAATCTTTGAAAGCAGCATAATTAATGCTTTGTTTAAATGGCTCTAATATCTACATATATTTCTCATTTGCATCGTTTTATTCATGTCTGCTGCTGCCAACTTCTGTCTTGTGTCAGTGTCAGGTGCACTGCATCTTTGCTCTTTCTTTTTAACAGAAGCTTGAGGATGAACCCTTTACTTAGGCATGAAGTATGTCTTGCTGTACCACATCCACTAACTACCTTTTTGTATATGTGCTACAAGAAGTCAACTTCATGTTCTTAGTCTTATATACTCTTAGCTTCAGACATTAGGGGTGTAACGGTTCACAAACATTTCGGTTCGGTACGTACCTCGGTTTTTAGGTCACGGTTTGGTTCGGTACGTTTTCGGTACAGCAGAAAATGTTTCCCACAAAACAACTAGTTTTGGATTTTTAATTATTATTAAACTGTGAATATTCACTCAAATAAAATACAAAATATAATAAAATAAACATTAAGGTGCAGCATTTCGATGAACTGAAATAATCTGTATTTGAACTGTACTGTACTAGTACCTAAGCAGCCCGTTTGACATTATGACTTGCTTGTCATTGTATTTTCATGTTTTTTTAAAGAAAAATTAGCTTGTCCACATTGCTTACCGAAAGGGCAGATCTGCTGGCACTATGACGCGTTGAACCCAATGTGAGCAAATGACTCATGACATTTTTTACGTTTAACGTTATATTCGTTCGGTACACATGTGTACCGAACCGAAGGGCCCGTACCGAATAATTTTGGTACGTGTACCGTTACAGCCCTAGCAGACATGAATCTTCCCTTATCTCAACAACATGGTTGAGGACAACCACACAGGGTCTTATCATTACATGTTTCCTTGTAGTTGCTTTAATCTTTTTCTTCCACTGGCGATTTAACACATTGGGGGGTTGGATGAAAGTTGTATTGGGCAGGCTATCCTTAAAGCTGCCTTGATGCTATATTATCCATGCTATGTTTGAGTATGTGAGCACTGAGCAAACATTTGGCTTCTAACACATCCAGCAAGAAACAGAGCAATATGATCATCACTGGAGTCCTTTTTCTCACCACACATCCAGTGTGCAAAGCTCAGGAGTGTTGTTCCTCTTTTGGTTCATCAGCAACTATTGAGAAGTCTATCTGTGTTTATTGTTCTTGAGGTATTAGCTCTGCTGATAAGCTTTGTGTTTAATTATGCCCTTCTTCAAATCTTGGTGCATGACTGTTTGTATGAGCTGTGTGCTAAGAGCAGCTGCCCACATTTTTTTTAAGAACCTACAAATCAAAACAAATGATAAGTACGGTGCGGAATCTATATTCTAAATAATATTGGCAGCACAAACTAATATTTTACATAATTACATCATCCAAGAATAGGTCTGGATTTGTCACCTATGTACTGTAGATTTTAAGTACCATTTAATGTCTGAGCATTCAAATAGAAGTAGGGTTGCGACAAATGCTCATTGCCTTTTCTTATTAATCTCTGAATTATTTTCATGATTGATTGGGTTTACCGTCCATTCATTCTAAGAAAATAACAGGAAAGTGCCACTCACAGTTTCCCAAAACCCTAGCTAGGTTTTACTTCCTTTGACTCGTGTGTGTTTTCATCAAAAGCCACAATGACAGTGAATGGCATTGTACACCGGAGTGTAATAACTGATCTTGTTAACAAAGGCAGACACAGCTTTTTATCAGGTTGTTGGTTTGGTGTGGAAGGATATCAGGGTTATCTAGGGAGCTGGACTGACAGATGTACAGATGAGCACTCGTACAAAGACACAGTCCCCCCCCCTGCGACCGTCTGATTGACATTTAAATAAGACTTCCCCTGCATTGATGCGATTGCTCTCAGCTGTTGGGAGCGGTTGGATAATTGGTTGTTGAGGTTTTAAGTGGGTTCTACTATCTCGGCCCAGTTGTGTTCATAAGTGCTATACATCTGGGACCTGGTCCGCAAGAACAACCTGCCCACAGAGCCGTGTCCTGATCTCCAGCTCTGCTGCTTCCCAGCCCCATTTCACTTCAGAGCCACTGTGCAGCATCACTTGGCTTTTAGTCGTGCTCGAGTGCCAAAAGAACCCCTCTACTTGTAAATACTATACACTGCGACCGTAATTAGCTGAACCACAAACTTAAGCACAGCTGAGGCATCCAGCTTCTAGATTTGTTGTTATCTAACCCGATATATAACTGCAGACAACTAATTTGCTATTTCAGAATTTTGGGAAACTGCTACATAACAGCCATTATGAAATCTGCATGTTTTGCTCATCATATCCATTTACTCCTGATGGCTGTATTTTTGCAGTAAACTAGCACGACAGAGCTCCTTATGGGGATATACGGAAGCATTGCTTTCCTTACTTTAGCAGCTGTCATAAGAGTGAGGTGACCAGATCAGCTTTTTTTTTTTACCTTTTTTGAATACTATTAATCCTGTAGAGACCGACCTTAAAGCATGTCTGTCTGGCCAGGATTTCATCTTTTTCAGTAAGGAACAGTATTGCAGGGTTGTAAATCACAAGTTTCACCACAACACCATATCATAATGAACATATTGATTATTTTACGATCAAGATTAGATGATATCATATGCCCGTCTAAGACAATTTATGACTGGGCTTTTCCAGACATTTAAATGAACCACTTTTTTAAATAAACAGACCTGTTGTTCTATCTATGCAAACACATTTCACTTTAATCAGCAGCAGATCAGACATATCTATCTTCGTAGAGTTATAGCATTTATTCATCAACAAATAAACTCAACTGTGGAGTGGACACGCCTCACTGCTACACACAGCTGTAATGTCACTGCTAGTTCCATCTATAATCCCTCTGACCATTGATCAAAAACTCGACAAACAGGCGATTTGTATCAATGTTTTCACCTCGAAATCGATTATATTGAATCAATACATTGCTGGATAGGTGTACACCAAATGAATTGTAGGAAATAAATAGAAAATGAGTTGTGTGCCTGATGGGACCACCACACCCTGCCAGTCTGCTTCTGATTCCCATTCTGCTTTATGATTTATTCAATGGGAATACCATCTGCTCTTGCATTCAGGGAATAGAAGAGGGAGAGAAGAGAAAAAAGCCTAGACGCCACCCTCCTCCGCCTCCTCCCACCAACAGTCCCACTTGGTCTCCCTACCCGCTAGACCTTATAACACTGAGTTCTCATGCAACGAGCCTGCCCGGCACCAGTACCACCACCCCTCATTAGCTCTCTCTTTGTGCATTTCACCAGTATCATATTCTGTCCCCTCAGTCCTTCAGTCTCCTTCCTTCAGTTTTTCTTCTTCCAATCCAGATAGAAGGCTTTTTCCTATTAGAACATCATGGGTTCTTCTGATTACACGCAGAGGCCCAGAAGTGGAGGGGGGCTCAAAAAGAAAATGGGACGCTGTGACAGTCAAGGGAGAGTGCAGTAGGAATTTCCTTGCTGAAATAAGTTATGAACGAGGCAGGGTCTCAAAAGGAAATGCATTAAATTATAAAAAGGAAGAGAATATATATCATCATGGAGTTGGGGTCACTTTTTCTTGAATATGTAATGAGAGAGTTCACTTTGTAATGTTACATAAGATGTTTTGAGGTAGCTGCTGTCGATAACTGTAACGCATGAGGATGAGTACGAGCAAATAATCGAACAAGTAAAGGGAAAAACTCTTAATAAGTCGCACAGCATGCTACTTCCCTTGTATTTTTCTTCCTTGTCGTGTCATCCCAGATCATTAGGACACTTTTAGCACCGATATCCCACTTCAAGCTGTGTGACCTTTCTTCCTGTAGCGCCATATCATGATTATATCCAGGGCAAGGACCCTTTTTTCCCATGTATCGTCAAGTGGCAGATGGAATATGTCATGCCGCAATGATTGACACAGGAGACAGTTCAGCGTGTAATATGTAGCACATTCACAGCTTCTCAGGAAGAGGGAGTAACTGTGGAAGCAAACCAGTCCTTCAATCCACTCTAATCCAATCTGTCATCACAGTTTTGCGAAGTGTTACAGTTCTCCAGAGTTGCATGTTTCTGAGGAGATGTCAAGAGTTTATAATGTCCTCAGAGGCCATTTCAACAAAGATTTGAGGCAGGACTGTATTGACGGCCACTGCAGCATGGCAGTGAGGGACTGATGTGAGACGGATGCAACACTTTTGCTTCATGTTTTTAGTGACCACAAGATTCATTTTGGAGACATTTGTTCAAGCATTGCAAGGGTATTTTATGTGATCTACAAATAAACAAGGTATTCATCTCTCTGTTAGCTTGTTTGTTTAAAAGCAGAATGATTTAAATGATCTTGACTCACAAACTCAAAGTTGAATCATACCAGATTATTTGTTTCTAGTTTCTTGAGGAAAATGGTCAACACATCTCAAATATCTGGCAGTTTTGTACGGTAGTGATGTACTTTTTATGTGGGCAAGTGGGTGCTCTCTGCCACAACAGAGCTGCACGCGAAAGTCTTTTTCCAATGGTTTGAACTGACTTCATTACTTGAGCAGACCCACTCCCGGGCTCCCCATATAGAAAACCTCAAATCAACTCCATGTGGACAGTTCTATTTTAACCCGGGGCGCCCCGCCTCTCCTTCTTGTCTTCGACCAGATCAAGGTTTTGGTTGCCATTGCTATTCAAAGTGCCGAGCAGATCTTGTAATTACAGTGGTTTCTGGTGTTGCGCTGGCTTCCATGCTAAAGCCCAAAATAATCTATATCCCTGCCAATAGGCTTCTTTAATAGTACATCAAGGAAACCTGAAATCAACAACAAAGCTACTCTGAAATTGCTTGCAGAAATTGGCAGAATAGTAATAAGTGTTTTGTTTTGCGTGTGTGCATATCACTTTCTTCTCATGTGTCCCTTTTTATAAATGTATGTATGCTTGCTTGCGTGTGTGCCGCCGCCACATTGGTGATCTCATAGATGGTCTCATTTGTCATTTCTTAACAAGTCATGGTCGAGCAGATGGGGGGGGGGGAAATAAAGGGAAGGGGGCTATCGCTTATATTTAGAGTCAATTGCAAGACTGTCATAATCCCATTTCGCAGAAAGTCCAAGTGAAATGAAGAGAATTAGGCGGGAGAGAGATTGAGTGGGTGGTTGAAATAAGATACATCTCCATCCAACTATAACTGGAAATTAAGCCCACTGTGTGTTAGTCCAGTGTTGATACTTAACTTCCTATCATTAGCCACTAACAGTCTGCTGAGTTTCAAGTTCTTTGTGGAAATTGCAGGCCAGGGTTATATTTTCTGAATAGAGCCAGGCTCTTTTTGGTTTTGAAAAATACAGAGTTGAACACATATGGAGACAAACACACATGACATGTATGTGTGTGTATTTCTGCATGTGCAGACTTACTGTTGACATGCCAGTTGCCGGCATTCCTCGGCCAACACTAGAGAGACATATCTTCTTTATAAGGGGCGTTATAGTAACACATGGCAGCTATTTCGTGGCATTCGTGTGGGCCTTATGAACTGAACCTAAGGACAATCCATAAATACACGCTCATAAATTCCCTCCTAAAACGTTGAATGCAATTACAAAGACGCATAGCATTGTAAAAACGTGTTGTTTCAAAGCTACGTATTATTATTTGTATCGTTAGTCTGTATACTCATTAGTGGAATAATATAGTAACATTTTCTTATGACGTTCACTATTCCTGGTTTACGTCAATTGTTTTTTTGATTGATGTTTTTCCTATATCCATTTAAGCCACAGAGATTAAAAACATCTTCATGTGATATTGATTAACTGAGCTTTTGACAGAAAATCAATTTGAGTGACCTTTTCGCTTTGATGTAGTTTGCGATTACCCAGAGGTGATGCATTCAAAACTCAACTTAATCCAACTGCTAAAGAAGAAGCCTCTTCATACCCTGCCTAAAATGTGACCGTAGCAATATTACTCCTTCTTAAACAATTATGATAGACGCGTTTGTTCACATGAAATTTGTTTTCCAATTTTGGAACTGTGGAGCTTTGAGATGTGCAGAGTTAAAGTTAAGGAACAAATAGAAGTTTGACTTTAGGGGAGTCATCATTTGTCAGGTGTCTGTAGGTTTAAATATGTATTCCCTTTACAGTCTTCTCCCTTATCCTCTG
This sequence comes from Gymnodraco acuticeps, assembly GCF_902827175.1. Classification (NCBI taxonomy): domain Eukaryota; kingdom Metazoa; phylum Chordata; class Actinopteri; order Perciformes; family Bathydraconidae; genus Gymnodraco; species Gymnodraco acuticeps. The sequence continues at coordinate 573,068 of NW_022990646.1, read as the reverse complement.
TCAGGGGGCACTGGGCAAACGTTATTCATTCCTTGTGTCTGTGGGCTTTGGCTCGATGCCATGCCACATGACCGCCCATAGAGAGAAGAACTTCAAAGAAGGTTTGGGGCTTTTTTTCCCTCACTGGAGACACTCAAACTTGTCCCTCTTGAATTAAGTTACAGGGGGATGTCCTAATTGGCTCCATACGTTTGTTTATCTTGAATCTCTGGTGACATTTTTTCAAAGTCTTTCCTTCACTTAGAACCAGAAATATCCCCCCATCTATCCATCCATACTTCTGTTTTATGATTATTTATGACTTGACATACAAGGTTTGATAATCAAATCAGGATTTGTTGTATGCAATGGATACATGTGCGATGATTACAGTGTTTGCTGGATTGTATTTGTGCCTTCTGTGCAATCTAGCTAGATTTGCCACACTAATTAAACATCCTGAGTTTATAGGACTGGAACGTACACAGGGATGCCACTGGTGTATCTTGCTGGCCTCTCAAAATGGAGGTTAGTTGCTGCTGGCACAGACAAAGCAAATATCGCCAATGGCAAACAAGGCAGTGATTAACAGTCACAGCAGAGGTTCCTGCAGTCCCCGAAAAAAAAGAAGAAGTCCTTGAATAAAAATCCCTTCTGTCCTATCATCAGAAACAGAAGGGCCCGTCATTGTCTGCATCATTGCAAACAATATATGGGTTGGCTCTTTTAGTACTTGGCAATCAATCTAACAAGTATGCTAATTCCGTGTAAGATTAATGTGTGTTTGGTGCATGTATTTCTGAGGCGTTTTCTTCAGGCAGAGCTTTCTGTTGTCAGGAGTGCCTCTAAACACACACACACATACACACACACACACACACACACACACACACACACACACACTGTCAGACATAAGAAGAAACTGATAAATGAGGTTTGGTGTGGCAATTTGAGCACGCACAGTTTACTCATAAAACTGCTTACAAATGCTTGATTAATGCGGCCCTGGCTTATTGCGGTGCATGTTAATGCATTGTGCAATGTTCTGCTTCATCCTGATTTCTCCTAATAACTTGATTTATCTTCCCTTTTCTCTTTCTGCATCCTTAACTTCTTTTTTGTCTTTCCACTTTATGAGTTTCCACAATTACCTTTTTATTGTTTTTCCTTATTTCACTCTCCCTCTCTTCTTTTGTCTTTCTCTTTGAATCAATTATCTTTGTATTCTCATCTTTTCTTTGCCTCTCTACCTCTTTCCTAACATTTCCTTCTCCCCATCTTCCTCCTTGCTGCCTCCAGGGACAGACAGTAGTTGAGTCGCAGCACGCCGCACAACCAGCTGTTCCTAAACCTGGGATTAGATGATTCACTTACAGTCGCATCGTAATCCCTGCTGTCACACTCGCACACACACAAACATGAAAATGACGACACATTTTCCTCCCAGGTGTCTTGGAAATGACATTCACACCTCTAGCTAGATGGGAACGGAGTGTCACACGTCCATCACAATGTACTGTATCCTTTCAACAAGTCAGACTTGTGTCTCGTTATAAACTCATTGTGTCTGTGGCAGAGAGAAATTCTTCCTGAAATGATTGAGCGTTTTTCGACGGGGTGGAGTGTGTGCCTGCCATCTGCTTGCAACATAGTGGGCTAGAATGTAAAGGATTACTTTTATAGTTTGTGGTGCCTTTTCTCAACTGTCTGTCTTCTATGTTTATTGAAAACAATCTGAGGAAAGCAGTCGAATTACAACTCATTACCTGGAACTCAAGTGTGCTAAACAACAAAACCAAACCCAACAATGTCCCCAGGGTTTTTTTTTTTCCTGAACGACCGAACCCACATTGAATTTGAGGTGGGACGGTAAAAGTTATATTTTTAAGATGATAAAACAAATGTCATGTGTGAATATATTGAGATTCATTGTTGATATTTAAGAAAAAGGCTCAAAACTCTGACTGACATCACTACTTTTCTTTACTCCTTAAACCTCACTAAACAATCTGGTCACGGGAAAGCATCATTTATTTTCCTGCTGCGATGCATATTTATTTGTTCTTTGATGTCCACTGGTAAACAATATAAGGGCTTATACGTGTATACTTTATTTTTCCTGATGCCTATTTGTCACGGAAGCTTTGTCACATATCTGTTAGGCAGAGGCCGACAATGTGCCAAGTCCATTGTGGATCCACAGGAAACATTATATAATGTATGCACAAACGATGCTAAAAATATCAACTGGGCCGGATAATTTGAGGGCTAAAAGAAAGCGATGGCGTGGATGTACTGATCTGTTCAGTAAAATGAGGCACATTGTTTCTTTGTTTTTTATTTTCACTGAATTTCCACATTGTTAAATGCAGTGAGTGGTTTAAACCGGATTCAGATTTGTACTCTCCCACACATCAAGTTGTGCTTCCTGCTGAAACTCAAAATGTTTCACTGATGATCGATGTTCACTGTTCCCTACAGTGAAATACATGCACTTTGCTAAGAGGACAGATCAAAATATGCTTTCGGTAAAAAAAAAGAAGAGCACATTTTGCAAAATCAATAATAGAAGCACAAATACAAGTCGACATATCTTGTTGACACTGGTTTTACAGGCTGTGCCAGTAGTAGACTGATCGACTTTTAAAGAAACAGGCAGGAACATTTCAAACATCTGTTACGCAACACATTTTTCGGCATGCCATTCGGCCTACTATTTTAAAAACATGTCAACATTGGTCTTCTTAAAAAAAAATGGAAAAGGTGTATCCGTGGAAAGCAATCAGATAAATCAAACTAGCATTTCTGATCATTGAAATTCCAAAAGCACAATGACAGAGGATTATCGAGCATACGGTGTCTTGTGATGGAACTTTTGGGTAATGTGTTAATGGAAAGTGAGCACTCCTTTTTTAATTATTTGTGGGATTGTATTTCTTCTGATCTGTGCATGTAAATGGCATAACTTATGGGGCCTCCCACTTTAGGGACTCTGGTGCAATGATGGATTCAATAGTTGAAATATAATGCGAGGTCCCACTTCTCTGTGGATGTTTTATTTATTTTGAGTCGGCAACAAATAACCTTTAACATCTACAAGAGAGCGGGTTTGCCCTTTTTTCAAGTTGAGGCTGTCCGTCATGGTCACCTAAACAATCGGCACACAATTGGTCTGTGATTTTTTACTCACAACCTCCTCCGATTCCTTTCCAGAGGTGCTGCCTGTTGACCTCAGTGCAGCTTTGGAACATGAGGTTCTCTTGAAAAACAAAACATTTATATAACTGTAGTTCAGTCCTGTACTCTGCAGGTTCTGTTTTCTCTCTCTAAATAAAACAATCCAACTTTGGCATTTTGTTACACTGACTGAATTAAATTATTTAAACTCATTAACACTGTTGTGATACCTATCTGAATTCAACATAGGATGTCCCTAAAAGTAAAATGTTTTTACATTGTGGCACAGCTTTATTTATCACCCACTTGGAGGGTTTCAGACAGATGGATAAAGATTGCAAGAGTAAACCCTGAGTACACAATTAGCATGAAAATGTTTAAAGAAGGAGAGAGAGGTCATGTTCAATTTGAAGCAGTTTTGGGTAAGGTGTGGGGAATGCATCAGAGTAGAGGAATGATTTCCAGGCATGGATTAATTCTCCCTCTTCCACCGACTCACAATCCAGCCTCAATTTTCTGTTCGATTAAACGTGTAATTCAGGCAGCATGTCACCCGCAATTTCCCTCTCTTTTATCCCCCTATACTCTCGCTCTTTGATCTTATCTGTTTGCACAAATGAGACCACGTTCTTCATTTCTTCAGTGAATCGAGCTCAGGATGTGCCATTTGGTTCCAGGAGCTTCTCAGTCAAACATACTTAAGCAAAGGTTTCATTCCTTGCATCCCGCATCATCCCAGTGTAATACTTTAAGTAAACCATCTCTCTCTGAATAAGCTGCTGATATGAAATGGGAAGCTGCTACAACCGCTTTGAATAATATTAGCATCTTTGCGCCCAAGGATGTTGCGAGAATACGGTATACAGAGAGAAATGTCTTTGGCGGAGAGCAACATAAGAAGCAGAAGATTGCTTGAATGTGAAAAAAGGGTCTGCATAAAGCAGACCCTTCACGCGGTAGCGAGGGGTAGAGCGAGGGATCGCAGATGCCGTCGTGCTCGTGGACGGATTAAAACAATTAAACCTAAATAGCTAGCGAATTATATACCCTGCTATTTTACCAGTTCTTATGCAACTTGCAAATATCTCTCTCTTCTCTCTCTCTCAATGTTGGTGCGCAAATGAGCCTTTTTTCAAATGATCCGGTGCTCTTTTTTGGTGGAGGGTGCGCATGCGCACCTGCGCACCAGTTATGTGCAGCCCTGCCTATTATACTGTTTTTCATCAATATATTGTAGGTCTCAGATATATACAAAACATGTCTCTGAAGTGTTTGGCTCCAAATACCAAACAGATAATTTTAGCATCCCATAATCCCCTCAGTTTCAGCCCTGTTTCAAAAGTGCTGATTCTCTGTCTGTTACTTTAGATGAAAACAAGGAGCCACTCCCCACGCCCCTCTGAGAGAGATTTGGTTAAAAAGAACACAATGGTGCTCTAGGAGGAGATTCAGGTGATAAGGGAGGGGGGGGGGGGGGTTACCTTGGTTGGTTGGTTATTGGCTAATGGTTACATAAACCAAAAAATGCTTATGACATCATAAAGTGGCCGAAATCGGGTTCGATTGCATTTCCTGTCTTGGTAGCCTGGATATCGCTATTTGACATGGATGGATACGATTCATGGACATGGATCAGAATTTGATCAATTCAATTTGAGCAACCCAACATAGTTTTTTGTTCTTCTAAAACTTCAATCTTTGAATCTCAATTTCTGAACAACGAAAGAAAATTTGGAAAATTATGTGATTCCAGTTGCTTCACATGTACAAGAGCAGAAACCTGTAAACCACTTGCTGATAGAATTTGTCCAACTGTTTTTACAGTCCTCATTATTATATTTCACGACTACAAATGTTCCCCACTGCTGGTTTGGTTCCAAGTCAATTTCTGCAGTAAAGATATCAGGATATGCTTTTGACAGTCTTGCACTCAGAAATGTATTTCCTCTGTGGCAGCTAAATATATTGGTAACACTTATGTGGCTGGCTAACTCTAAAAAAAACACTCACAATAAACCGAATTGAAGTCAACATGCAAACCTAGCAACATTAGGGTGTAAAAAAACACACATAATGAAAAATTATCTTAATTTAAAATGCTCATTTTGCCATGCTTGGACAGATACTGCGGATCCTGCACAAATCCCAAATATGATGGTTGTCATATGCAGTCACCACTTTAAGGATTTAGCTGTCAACTGAAATAAAAAAGATACGCTGCTGTTCAAAAGAAAATCACCATCCACAAAGGCCTGGTCAGATAGCTTCGAGGAGTACTTTCTATATTTCAATGGTCTTTCATACTTAAGGTCCCAGAATGTCCTCTTTACAAAGAGATTTTATTTTGTATTAAAAGTTAGTAAAAACTCTGCAGAAGTTCAACCAAACAAAAAATGGAAAGGGCAGAAAAAACACCTTTTTTGAAAAACGATTAAATACAAATATAAGAAATCACAGTACTTGGTAAAATGATTTGGAAACTTGGCAAACAAATGTGTGCAGATTCAATTGGAATAGGTTGCTGTTTAAGTGCAGAGTGCAAAAAGAATGCCTTTTTAAGAAGTGGAAAGGAAAAGAGAAGGTCAGGCTATAGGTAAGCACCACTAGAATTGCATCAGGGAATATCATCGATAGGAGAAAACTAAAAATATTGAGGACATTGTTGTGTTTCAATACCGATTTCACTTTTCTGGACTATAAAACAAATCCAAAATCAAAGGGTATTTGGGGGGGAAAAGGCTCCAACAGTATTATCAGGTTATGCAACACTGTTGGGCCATTGACCCCTAGATTGAATCATTTAATGCTTCTTGTTTTGGGGCCAAAGCTTTTTCAGTTGTAAACAGTACATTTAGTGTCGGAACTTTACTGTTTTTTTAAGGTTAATTAGATGTTATTGTTGAAAGTAGAAAAAAAAGATCAATATAATGGGTAACTCCAGACTTTTGAACAGTAATGTATGTATTTAATTGTCAAAATCGCAACTGTTAAGCTTATGCCTGTATCGGTAAGTCTATATATTTTGCATTATGTGCATGAAATGTAAATGTTCTGCCCTGAACACCCAGCTCTTTCTTCCAGTAGCAATAACAAAAGTCTTCACATTCTGTTGTCGGGATAGGGCACCCGAGAGGCAAAGGAGAGCTTCATCTTTAACTGACATTAATTAATGGATTCACGTTGTATCTCAAAACGTTTTATGCCACAGCACTCACTTTTCCAATTAATTCACCCCTTAAACTTTCTCCTTCAACTCTAATCCAGCTTCGTAACCGTTGAAAAGTCCAGGAGGTCGGGCACAGTTCTGACCTCATGCTCAAATGTAGTAAGGAACAATGTAAACACTATAATGGACTGTGCTACTTTATGACCTTTTCAGGGTCAGTGAGGTCATGAGGTTAAATGTCTCCCAGTCAGTCATTTCCTGTCAGAGGTTGAAGATGAAGGGGCTTAGCAGCTGTTCATTAGGGCTAAACAGGGAGGTATTGTGGGACAGGAGGCCACATGCTGGGGCAAAAGGGATTCTGCTTATGAAAGAAATTGCTTTGGTGACACCATGGTGACAGGAATATATTTTTGTGTCAGTGCCAGATGACAGAATTACATTAAATGACCAGAAAAATATGTGATGTCACAGATCTGACATAATTGAATAAAGAGCGAAGTATGAGAAATTATATTAGTTTGGTAGTGTGATATTTTACAAACTGTGCAATGGTATAGTACACCGAAGTGTTCAAATTATGATAAATACATTTGATAAACAACATGCAGTTTTTTTCTATTTGCAGGTCAGATTTGAACAACAATGACCTTTGACCTGCAAGTCTGCCGCTGCTAACAGGGGCTTGAACTGAAACAGGAAGCACATTCTTCAACTCAACAGTTGTGAGGGAAAATATGCAGGATATGGTGCAAGTGTGAAATGCCTATAGAGAGGTGGTCCAATAAAGTGGGTACAAATAAAACGGAGGACAAACTATTAACTTGCGTGTTTATCTACCTCAAAATAAATCAAGCTCATTTTTTAAAATACTGTTTGTGTTTTACTAGCATCCATGCTATTCGCAGGTTCTTTTTCATAAACAATCTCTGCACAATAAAACACAAGCAATACAGAAACGGCTATAGTTTGAAGAGAAGGCTTGGTTACTTGGCTATTTGTCATATAAGTGAAACGAAAACTAAATGGATGTTGTTGTTTCTTTGCTAGCATGCATATCCGTTATATAAATCAAGGACTGTGTTCTCCGTAAGAAAAAATCAGATTCTAAAAAGGAAAAATGTATGTTTTGTTTTCATGATGGCATCCCCTACTTTATTTTCAAGATCTGTGGGAACTATGTAGGCACTTTGTCTAGCTAAGAGTGTTATTTAGCTGCCTGCTGCTCTATGCAAGCCACATGGTTTAAACAACATCCTGCACACGTCTCGTAAGAGAAAGCTTGGGCGTTTGTTTTCGGTAAGGGGCTGTTGGACAAATTAGCTTTTGGTCCAAAGGAACATTTTTCAGGCTGTGTTGGGGTTTTAGAATAATGGAACAATTTCATGCCACCATAGCTTGCTGAATGAATCAATGTACAACAGTACTTACTGGGGAAAAGTCCACTGCTAACGTCTGTGTGCAGGCTACATGGCTAATTAGCTTCTCAACTTCATTAAGCAGTATTTAAAGCTTCTCAACTTCATTAAACGGTATTAAAACATATTTAAAAGTAATACTTGTGGCCCATACTTCTCAATACAACTGCTAGCATCACATTGTCTGGCTAATACGTGTTGACAAGGAGCGCACGTTTGTTTACTTTTCTCTTTTTCTACTGCCATAGTTTTATACCAAAGCTAATCTTTGGTCCTTTTCCTTTAATAACTTCAATTATCCCTTTTTAATTCAAATAACTTTTAATAAAAGCTTGAAAAGCAAACGTTCTTGACACTTGACTGCAAAAAGGGATGAATAAATCTGATTTCAGTTGGACTTTCAAAAGAATGTAATTCTCACTTCCTATGCTGTAGAACAGTGGTTCCCAACCTGGGGGGCGCAGGGGGGGGCGCCAGGCCTCAGATGATTTGAGGCCAAATATCATATTTAGATATATATTATCTTTTTATAATTATTTTTTATATATAATTGTAACACAATACATGATTGTCACTAAAAGCCTTGTCTCTACATTACAATAAAATATACAAAATAATTGATTAATTAATTTGAATACAAATTCAAGTTTGTAGCTATTAAAGGCATAAAAAGACAGAAATGTATAATTTGTTTTCTTTAATATAAATGTTTCTTCTGCCCGTAAAGTGTCCAAACTGGGCTTGTCTGGATAAGCGCATTTTTAAAACAGTCATTGTCCATGCCGGTTTCAGTTGGATTATTTGTCACAGTTGCTCCGATCAGATCGGTCTCCTCCATTTTGTAGATTATTTACGACTTTTGAATCCACATAAACACATCGGCAAAATCCGGCTTACTTTGAACATGTGTTTTAAACAGTTGAATCCCTTTGTGAATTGTTTCCACTTGCGCCGTCCTTTAATTTCTGCATACAGCGCAACTTCCAACAGGAGTCATTTGGGGGGGCTCTTGGGGAAAAAGGTTGGGAACCACTGCTGTAGAAAGTGTTTTCAGAACCTTCAGTCCTCTATTCTTTACAACTGACTTAAAATGCATTTGCATTATCCAAACACCTTGAAGCAAAATGTATTAAATCACCACACACTGTCTCAGCCTTCCTCACCTACAACTCTCCCGTCTCAAACGCTACACTAATGCATCTGCAATTCAGCAACACTTCAAATCGGCGCCCACATTAATCAATGTCTCACACACATGAAGCTTGGCTTCTCTAACTCAAATATGTTTTATTCTCGGCTCGCCTCACCGGCTTTGTTTCAGAATGGCAATGAGCAGCTGACTCACTTTGTTTTAGCTTCAACCTGCTATGAAGAAACAAGTCATTTAAAATATTGAATTGGGGAAAGTCTGGAGTAATTTCTATGTCAGACAGCGCTGCTAATGAGGGCTTTACCGACATACTTTATGTATACTTTACCATAATGCACTATGAATTACAATACTTTTAATGCTCTTTAAGGTCTATTGGAGCTGTATTCTTTAACTTTCAATATTGTTACGAATGCATTGCTTCCTCCTACTCTTTCCTTACTTTATTAAATGATTACAGGAACAGGGTTCAGGATTACAGAGATAAATTGTTTTTCACTTGTAGATGCACTGCAGAACAGACTGGGAGTAAGTCAAACCCTATAATATTCGTCAACACCTCAATTAAGTACGCATTTGTGGAAAGTGGAGGGCCGAATGTGTTAAGCATGTGCTATGTCTTTCGTGAATTATTGATTTATGAGGATATAAATAAGGCATTTTAATGTATGTTTGTGTGATGTGTTGGCATGGGCTCTTGCGTCAGGACATGAGAGAGAGAGAAAGTGTGTGCATATCTGTAGAAGAAGGAAGCCCTCTGTGTACTGGGGGAGTAAATATACAGTATGTGATCATCCATCTCCATGCTTCACATCTACATATGCAACACTGGTTATGTGCTTTCGTAGATCTGTCCTGAAGTACAGAATTTATCCCCATAAAATATGTCCGGATAATTGGGTCTCATAAACCATTGGTAAAGAGTTGCTGTGCGCAATATATAAGCTATCTAAAACAACTTTTTATGCATGTTTTTATGGTGATGAATGAATATAAATAAGGCATTTTAATGACTTATGGGATGGATTTTATAAACATATCCTATGGAATTAGGTATAAAGTAACTTTTAATATCAAATGGTTGCTTGTTCACTACTACATTTTAAAATAAAGTATTAAGACATGGAAATGAAATGCATTGTCACATTAAATATGTAAATTATTCATAAATGTCATCATCTGATTTCATACTTTTCCACTTATCTACACAAATTAAAGCAATATGCCAACAAAGATAGTAAAGAAACACTACTAGTAAGCAATGATGTAAACAATGCTATTTTCCTACATTGCTATTTACAGCCATAGATATCAAAGAAGGGATAGCTACCTGACTGTAAACAGTAACATCTCTGACAGTTGACATATTTGTATTCTCTCTTGGTAAATGTCATCATATAATCCAACCAAGGCATTGATCAACAGATGTGAAAGGAAAGACTGCCAAGAGACAGAAAGCAGAATCTGCCGGGCTAACATGCTGAGGAGAATTGACTGTTGTTGTGCGCAGTGGTACATCAACAGGCGAGTTTGATTTAGGAGGCTGTCTAATTGTACCACGGTGAAGTGCATCAGCGCAGCCCTGTCTCCCAGCAAGTATACAGCGAATGATAAATGTCAGCTTATTGACGGTGATGAAAAGTGGGGCTCCGATTGATTAAATGCTGCATAGCTGCCATTCAAATTACACTGCCAAAAGAGGAACGAAAGCACGGGTATGTGGCTTTGCAGAGCACTGGGGGGGACTCTGCACCACTAATGACATTTCTCACCAACATGACTGCAAAGGAGTCAATGAGGGATTCATCTGAAGAGTTTCTGACGGCTTGGCTTTGTGGGAGACTTTGTAGTTCAAGTATATCTAAGTGATTTTATTATTAATAAGTAAATTGTTGTTAATGACACTTAACAACAAACGTTTGTATTAATACTTAAACACTCAAAAACCATGCTAATCTGAGTATCTCTGATCAGATACTATTGATAAGTGCAGTTGAAAACATGTTGGCATAAAATGGTATGTTCACGTTATCCTGTATAAACTTGAGTTGTAAAATAAATAATTTTTTTCGCCTTTTATTCAAAGTGAATTCCGTTTTTGGATCCTTTGTTTAATGTTGAGATGTAGGAGTATCATTTTTAGGTATTCCTTTAAGTGGAAAATGTGTGAATTGTGCTGCTGTTGAAAATGCTGTTATCCTTAACTTTATCAACAGTACATCTCAAAGGAAGAAAATGGCCGGACAAGTTGCCCATAAAACATTGGGGGTTAAGAAACGTACTGGTGCGGACCAAGAAATAGTCCAGTGTATACCCATCTGCAAAATGTCAACATTTCCTTTTCTGTTTTGTACGGATCAAACTTAAAATGTTAAAAAGTGAGGCCATCTGCGTAACCTTTGGACAGTCATGTTTTGAATAGATAGTTCACGGCTTTCACTCAAAAATATTCTTCGTTTTTTTTATTTAGTCTTGCTTGACCACATCAATCAAAACTGAATGTTAATATTCCAGGACTGCACAGGTAATTTGATCAGATAGTAGGCTAAGTGGTTGGGACCCCCCGGGCCTGAGTTGGGACACGGGGTCAAGACCCCACGTCAGCAAGACTTTGCACTGCTGAAGTCAATGAATATCTCCAGGGCTGCTGGACTGCAGCTGAGCCAGTGCTCCGACTTTCTACTGCAGAAAGAGAGGGGAGAAGATTTTGTTCTTTAATGTTTCTACATTTAAGGCCAGGTTGTAGTTTGTGATTGTATTGCTGTTTTTAGGGAAATCCCGGTACTGAAAGGAGCTCCTAGACTTGCATAGCAAAGTATATAAGGAAGATATATTGTTGCTCATCATGTCCTTAGATATTCCATCACTAAATAAGTTACTAATTTGAAAAAACTGAAAAAAACACGTTCAATTTAATGTGCATTAGCGTAAGGTTTTTTGCCCCGACTGAGTGTCTTCGCAATTGTTATGCATTTGTCTAAAACCAGTGAAACCTACCAACCAGTGAGACATATTAGACGAGCTACATTTAAAGTGTGACTCAACACAATAAAGGCATCAAACTCAAAGAGAAATGTTCTTTCCGGTAGTTTTCCTCAAATGACCTAATAAAGTCTTGATTATTTTTTTGACGGGTAACTTTTATAAGTCTGCTTCTGTCTATCTTTCTTTCACATACTCACAGATCCTGAATAATTGATCATAAAGAGAGAAAAACTTAAGAAGAACATGGCGGTAGAAGAGAAGGGGGGGGTGTTGTCGCTTGAAGCAGTAAGGAAACCTTACACGTTGCCATTTAAGATGTTCTGTTAGTTCTGCTTCACAACTCTGGAACAAAATAGTGAGAGTCCACCCTCAGAACACAACACAGCTATCAAAAACACTGCTGCAATTGTGGAGTCAAACAAGTTAATATGGAAGCATCAACGGCTTGAAAAAAGACTTTGGGATGCAGTTCAGTGTCACACATGTTTTTGTGCATTCAGACCGAGTGTGTGTGCATCTAAATTAGCGATCAAATTGTCGGACCCCTTGGAGAGATACATTTGTTGTAGATTCTGTGTTTCTCTCCGAATGTACTCCTTTATTTCTCTTTTATATTAAGTGTGAAGACCCCAAAAGACACAGCAACAATAGTTTGTGATTTAATACATTTGAGATGAATGTAAACCTTTTGCGGTCTTCCAATTGTGGTTGTATATTTGAACTGTCAATTTCTATTATCTGTCAGGGTTTATTGTTGCTTTTTACTGAAAGTGTGCGTAGGTTTATTGTTCTCCTTATCCAGGAAGCTTTGATATTCTTTTGTTTCCGTTTGAACTCAGATGACTTGTGTTTAGTATTTTTAAAGAACACCTGAACACAGTGACACCCCTGTATATCGCTGAACTTGTTGACAGCTTTTACAGCTTTTGAGCTACAATGTCAGGGTTTAAATTAGTTGCTGGCTCCACAAAAAAGTTTGATGTAATGGGTTCAGGAGTCTGAAAAGGAGTTGTGGTGGAGTAGACGGGGCAGATGTAATTCATCGCTAGCACACTTCTCTTACATAAAATAAAATGAACCTCTTGTCTCTTTGGATGCATGTACATTCGCACCAGTACACATGGGTTTTGTTAAATTAGTTTTGGTTGATAGAACGTTTAATGTATATTATTATTACAATGTGTCTCTTGTTTTAAATGTTGGTTACTACAACCTTCTCCCCAAAGAAGGTTTTGTTCATGGCTTAAGTTAATGTTGCAATGCCTGACAGTACTCAAAGTGATGGTAATAAGTACGTATGGTAGTTTGAAGTTACTAAATTAGCTTTGTACGATACAGATCATCATACTGTAAAAAAAATGTACCAACAACTATGAACTACTCTTTTGGAGCTTCTTCTCAGGAAGTGCTGCTGCTACTGCTACTACTGCATAATCCAACAATTCTGTGTAAACATTAAAAAAACAATGTATCACCATTATTATAATTGTCCTCACATAAGAATATTAACAATCCAAGTTATTTGCAAACTTCAAAAAGACCTTGAGGCAATGAAACCCCCTTAATTGATTGCTCATGGTATAGTCCAAATTCCCTCTACTAAAAGGCCCATTGGAAGGTCCCACTTCCTGTTTGCAGTTTGGACATGATCAGCACACAGGTAATGTGGATAGGAGCTAATGCAACACATGTTGGCAATTGAACTTGCCTTAACCGTATCAATTATTATCAATTAATTTAGTTAATATTTAATTAACAATTTCAATGACCAAGGAATGCATACTGACATTTCCAGAATTGTCTTTTGTTGAAAGGTAAGCATTCTTTACCCCACATGCTTGCTACACTAACCTAAATAACATAACTTGATTACTAAACTAGAATTAGCTAAGATCATGCTTGAAAGGTGGAATAAATAATAGAATGTATTTTGAAATCTTGACTTACTTTTGTAAACCACATTATTAATGTTCTTTCAGATTCATAGTCAATTTGACTTCCTGGCTTTCTTTACAAGCCTTTGAACTCTCCCATTTTCTCATCCTGCCCGATGATACTCTGGTTCACATTTTAAATTCCCTGTGCAGGGATGGCAAATTCAAGGATGAGGAGGCACATATCAGCCTTCACTGGACCTAAAGCATTCACTTAATGGGATTTTTCCAGCGTTGTCAATACAGAAGGGATGCCTTGCTATCGCTCTGTCACCACCTTATTGGCTTGGGGAGTGAAGAGGAGGCTTTAGCTGTTTCAAGACAGATGAGAAGAAGAGAAAAACCAGACAAAGAAAGATCTTAGGGGTGGGTAAGGCAACAGAGAAAAGAGCATCACTTCAACCATCAGTCACAACTTGCATGAAGCAAAACCAGTCAATGTCAGCTGGACTTCTTTGATTGGCAGCAACTTTTGTGGTCTCAAATGGAAAAGGAATTGCATATAAACCGTTATGAAGGGCTTTTCATTTAGTTTGACCATATTTCTTGTGAATTTGTACAACATTTACAGAAGTCTTGATGCCACCTTTTCATTTTCAATGCTGTCTTTTTTTCCTATCTTAAACAACCAAGCTGTTAATAAAGCATATGTATTGATGAACTTCGCCTAATAACCTATATAACCTAGCCATCTAAAAAAAACATTATGCTTAACCTCAAACAAATATTCTAATACCATAAAGGGAGATAACATTAGCTCACACCATAATGCAATTTTTTTAACTTTTTCTCACAGAACTTATAGCAGCATTTTTGATTTGTCAGCATAAAACTTAAATGCAACTTTGTGCAAAAGTTTATCTCTGAATATTCCAAATAGCAAAATCATTATAACGCCAGGGAAAAATACCAGATATAAGTCGACTGTGTCATCGACAGTTTGAGAGATTGGTTGAGGCTAATGGATCGTAACAGAACAAACTTTTCTTCCCCTTAATGAAATTCAGATCAAATTAATTGTAACTAGATGTCTGTATCTTGATCTTGATTGTCTGTGTTGATGGTGAAACTGTTACGCTCCATCAGCAACACTCTGTGCTTTGCAATTAGAGACTCAAATGTCCCTCACCATGTGCAGCTCTTAAGCATTATTGAGAACAAGCACTAGGTATAAAAATAAACAAATAGAGATCTCCTTGTTGCTTGGTGGTCTAAAATGCATACATTTATTCACAAAGTACTACATGAATGTTCCTCTTGCTCTCTTTCCTGTCTTTTCTGTACACACTCGCATACAAAAACCTTAGGTACTGTCATTTATCTTTGTAGATACAGAATGACATTGGCTTGCAAATGATAATAATTTCTATCATCCGAATGTACAATTGCTTCTTTGCTCGAGCTCTCACACTACCTTGATGTACATAGACACATCCGCAGACAGTAAAAATGAACAGTCTCCGCAGACAGTAAAAATGAACAGGTGTCAGACCTTCTCAGCAGCTTGGATACTTGGAGTCCTTGACATGCCTGGGATTACTCTTGAACTCTGTGTCTGCTCTTCCCCTTCCAGGACTGGCTGAGTAAGTTTGGCTACCTCCCGCCCCCTGACCCGGTGACTGGTCAGCTTCAGACCAAGGAGGCCCTAACCAATGCCATCAAAGCCATGCAGAAGTACGGAGGGCTGAAGGAGACCGGAGTCTTAGGTATGTGGACGTGTTTTTATGGGGCAATCACATGCTAATGTGGATGGATGAAGGACATGTTCTTAGATGAGTGAATGAAAGACTGTAACCCAATCAGAACACTACCAACCATAACTTCCTCTCCTCTTTAGACCAAGCCACAATGGGCCTAATGACAACACCCAGATGTTCCCTGCCAGATGTTTCTGACACCGAGTTGACAGTGGGCCGCAGGAAACGAAGCCTGGCAACTCAGAAAAAATGGGATAAGAGGCATCTATCCTGGAGGTAGGATCAATGAAATGTACAGTAAAGGCCAATACAGGGGTGAACGTTGAGACTTTAAATCGTAACAACCATTACTCTAACATATTGGCCACACGGTTCCGTCGCTTTGAAGCTTGCCGGCCGCGCGACCAACAACATTAATCTCCCGCCCCGGACACACAAGCACACGGTTTGATTGGCTAGCGCTTGTACTGGCATATGATTTGATTGGCTGGCGCTTGTACTGGCATATGATTTGATTGGCTGGCGCTTCCATCGAAGCTTGAAAAAGTTTAACTTTTCTCAACTTTCAGCACGAGCAACAGAGGCAAAGCGACACGACGGAACCACAATGCAGTTCGGCAAAGCATGACGTCACCCCATTCAATGGGAAGCGTCTCCATTGAAGCACGCGACGGAACCGTGTGGACGATACGATATGCTCACCTCCATTTGTACTCTTAGATGCCAATTGTGAAATGTGTTTTATAAAACTTTGCATCCAAAATTTGCGGGAATAAAAAGCACATTTCAATTTGAATCATGTAACAACAACATATTTAAAGAGGTCATTTTATTCTATTACATTTGGACAGTTTGACGTTGATATGTCATCAGATTTACTTATCCAAAGCTAACAGGGAAGGGAATAATGTGGAAAATGTTGTATGCTTTTATTGCAAATGGTCTCAATCTGTAGATATGAACTTTTTTATGAAACTGCACAATTGATAGCTAGCACATTTTACATTTTAAAAACACTCGTCTAATAAACATCATATCTCTGTAGATGGATAAAAAACTAGCTGAAAAATGTTTCAGTAGGTTACACTATTTATCAGTACTATCTAGGCCACTGAAAAAGGATGTATTTTTTTGCATCAGATCTGTTTACCTGAGCCTAATGCAGTTCTATCCAGATCCAGTACTCCACATCAGTGCAGTCAGCAATAAATCCCATCACTCCCCGCCCCATCTGTGCATCCTTTGATAGATTAGATTAGAGGACTCTTCCTCAAACTGGAAATCTTTTGCTCTCCAGATCAATTCTAGCTCAAAGGAACGGCATTTTGTAAAAGTTGAAAGCTGATTACAGGGTCCTTTAATAAACAACACACACGCCCGTCCTCTCTAATGCTGAACAAAGACTCAGATACCTAATTAAACTAGAAAATACAATGTTGTTTCAAGTTTTTGAAAATTGTCTCATTATTGCAACAAGATACAGATTGTTCAGATTTCTATATATATAGTGTATCTATGTTTTCAGAGTCATTACAAAAATGCACTCCTGCAATGTAATCCCATTTCTCTGTTCTGTTGATGTGCAGAACCTTCCACCCTTTGTAAATTGCAGCTAAATGGTCTTCTACTTTTTTTACATCACCTGCCAAAAAGCTCTGCAAGAAGTGGTGCATTTATCCAACAAATGCCAAAGAGAAGAATATTTTTAAATGAGCTGTATAATGACGAGACGCCGTTACTAGAGCTCTCGTTAACATGTTTATATAATCATTGTACTGTATAGGGTATAATGACGACAACTTCCCTGTGCACAGAGATAATGTCACTCAGCACTTAGTAGTGAACAGTTTGCACTTTATTAGCGTGATTGTACAGTTTGGCATTGCATATCTGCACATGTGTACATAGTTTATACTATTTATTGATGTAGTATTTAAATTGCATTAATTGTAGAAGTGTTCACCCCCGTCTTGTCTGTTGCTTCCGGTCTCTCTGTTCCCTCCTGCTGATTACCCGATTGTGTTCACCTGGTGCCCTGTGTTTGCTCCTCCCCCCTCACCTGTGTCTTGTGTGTTTGATTAGTCCTGGGTGTATTTAGGTGCTGTTTTCTGTCAGGGTTGTTGAGGGTTGTTCCCCTGCTGGTGGGCTAAAACTTGTTTATCTTCTTTGTACTGCTGCCAATCATCCACCGTGCTCCCGTCAGCTCACCGCACTCTGAAATAAGACCGGTCTGTCTCCAGTCCAGCGGAGCACCTTTTGTATTCACAGCAGTCAGATTTGTAAAACAGTTGTGGATTCTGGGCTGGCTTCAGATCCAGAGAGATTTCTTGTAAAGCGCCACAACAAGGCATTGATATTCTGCATAGATCGACCACCTCTCTCTGGTCGTGCTATCTGCTTCTGTAATTCTTCAGCTGAATGTTCGAGCACTTGTGCATAACAACTCTCCCACTGCTTGGTTTGGAACCTTATTTTCTAATATCTTCATGGTATCTTTGCTTTATTAGATTATACGGAAACAGGGCTGAGAGAATAGAGATAGTGTGTTATAGCTAATGAGTCGGATGCAATTTGACAGCCATTTAAATATAACAGTCCTGATCCACCTCATCAGTTGGATTAAAGAAAAGTACAAGTATTTATACCACTGCCTGCAACAAAGAGTACAAATTGCATCAGTATTTACATTTTTATCAATTCACTGCCCAGCAATAAGGGCAATACATTAAATGGTTTATGGACGCTGTATTATTCAAATGTAGGCTGTTCATTTAAAATAAACTTATTTAATGTTTCCTGCTACCGAGAAGGATAACACAATATTCAGATAACATAATTATAAGACACATAACAAAAACGTATTAATCAAACTCAAAACACAATTGCTGTAGTCCCCAATGTCTCAATGTTTCTTTTTCACAAAGGCTGGAAGTTGGCACAAAATACAAAATATTACTCTATATCTATTTTGGTTTTGACAGCACTCTTCGTGCAGCGCTACACCTCCCCAATTCTAAATGAGTCTCTTAGAAGGTTTGATATAGGAGGTTTAAGAGAGTTTGTTCATAAGTGAGTATGATTAGTGAATGTATTCAGGGGGTCCGCGGGGTCTTAAAAAGTATTAAAAGTTGATCAATCAATTTAGTGAAAATTAAGGCTATTAAATGGCATTTTCCAAGGTATTACATTTTGTAGCTTGTTTTCAATAAGTATATAAATTGTCCAAAGAGGTTGTATTCTACAGTCTGCCTGAATGTAACCATTGCGTAGGTGTGTAGTGTGATTCTGTGTAGTTTATTTATGGCATCCCGTTGGATTTGACGTCATCTGAACAGGACATCCGTTTACGCCGGTTGTTAAACAACATCGATATGAGGAAATGCAAGTTTGCGTCCAAATGGTTGGAAGATAAGGAGGAAGGACAATCAATACTGTATATAGTAAATGTGAGGTAAAGTGTGTCGCCAAGGTAACCGGTTAGAACTCAAAGTGGCGATGAGGTCTTACAATGGATGGAAAGGGTCTTAAAAGATATGACATTTGACTTCAGGATTCCTGCAGATACCCTGGTATTAGAAAATGACAATAAGAGTCATGATTACATCCTAATCGTTTATCACATTGATTGTTAAATAAGTTAACATTTAAAATGATTGCAGTTCAGTCAGCTTACTCTTCTCCCATAGTAATGCATGTTTTTCAGTCTGTGCACAGCATGCCACGCGTATCTTAATGAAATGCTGTTTGTTTCACAAGAAAAGAGAGGTATGTGCAGCGGGAATACAAATACAACTCTGCAAGAAGACGCAGAGTGCCAACATGTGCAGCAGTCAGCGTGCAGTCCTTCACTGCTCCATAGTTTTATTCAAGTGTTAAAATACTATGGATTTGAATTTGGTATTCACAGGAACAGAGACTTTTAGTTTGCGATACAAAGTGTGACAGTTATGGGAGTCCCTGATTTAAGCAATGGTTTACATCATTAAGTATAGATTGATTGATTTGAATATTAAATGAAGTTACAGTAAAGGAAACACTTGATATTTCATTCTCACCTCAGCTTGAGTGTCAGTTATTTTATACCTGGGGGAAAAAACAATTGGCTTAGCAGCCATTTATTTTAAGGACTCTGATCCAAGTAATGTTTTTTCTTCCACTAAAGAAATATAAGTACATTATTTTTGTGATGATGTCTGGGAGTCTATGTGCTAGCTCTGAGCCCTTAATCCCCAATGTAACTCCTGCTTACCTTTTTTCCCTTTCCCTTACACAAAGCCAATACAGCGCGCTGCACTCAGCCAAGTATGTTACGGCCCAGTTGTGTAACAGCCCACTGTTAGCTCATTATCTCATATTGTTAGCCCATTATCACAGCAGACAGCCTGGCAGTCATTAGCAGCCCAACTGATAACTCAAACGGATAGGTGTAGCGAGCAGAGTGGAGGAGAGACAAAGATGGGGATAACGAGGGCGAAAGAAACGGGAGATACAAACATGAAGAGGAAGATAGCATATTTTCTTCCTGCATCTGTTTAGTCTGACACAGTGGGTGGGTCTCACTGACTAAATGCTGAATTGAAACATCACTACCTCTGATCTGTCTCTTTAAACTTGTTATATTTATAATGAAGTCAACGAGGTGTGTACAAGTACAAGCGAAGTAGGAACTTGAACACACAGTTAATTACCATGAAAATCCATCATAGAATGCAGCATCATGCTTTATACAGTTTGTTGGGTGTATTAACATACCCTGGAGCTAAAATACATTGTTTGTGAGACCTGAGTGGTGCCAAGCACCGCGAATCCTCAGTAAGGGTTATTTAAAAAATAACACAGCCATATTCAAAGTCAAAAGACGATCAGTAATGAGAATTTGAAGTGTAGCCATGGTCATATCTCAGCAGCAGGGGTCCATCAAAGTACTAATTAAAACCATAGCTCATAGTTGTTAGTGAGTGGTAAGAAATGCCACAGCTCTATAGAGAGGCACTAGTATGTAGTCCTATAGTTCTGGGACTATCGTAAGTCATAATATAAAGCACTAATAGCCGGGCGGCGGGCATACCACTCAGTATCAAATTATTTTCCATTGTCTTGCTCCTTCGCCACCTGTGAAATACTTAAAAGCTCCTGCTGAGTGTACTGTGACCAATGCATTCATTATAACTCTAACTTTTAACATACTGTTGAATAATTGTATTTCCATATAATCTGGCATTGTGGTCCGCATGGGGAGATCTTGAGAACTTTTGCAGGACAAAAATGAAAATGAGGGCAAATATTTTCCATATGGGAAGTTACAAAATCCATGACATTTATCATATCTAGGACCCACTGGGACTATTTGCCTAAGATGGAACAAGAAACTTTTATGTGAGTTACTGGACTGACTGCAAGAGTCTCAGTGGCACAGTGCTGCTTTGGGCTAAATGCTAACGTCAGTGTGCTATGTTCTCAATACATGTTAATGGAGACTATTTCCAACATAGTGCTAGGCAATATTTTTCGATATTATATTGAAATTGTGATGTGTGACTACTGTGTATTAATAATATACATGTCATGCTGAATTAATGGAATTAAACAATGTGGTATTTTGGCTATTCAGTGGATTTTTCTATGTCGATGATGATGATGATAACCCTACCGCATACTGTATGCTTATGTTCTGTACACTTAGAATCGTCTCAGACTAAATTCATCGTATTGACGACTTCTTGTCAATCCACTTTTCTCACACAGATGCATTTATGCAGATTTTGGTTCAGAAATCTGTGACGGATAGATAGCATAACAGTGGGATTGCAATAATGACCGACATAAACGTGTGCAGGAATCACACAGGAAATAAAATGATGTTATTTTTTACACAACATGTTATAATGTTATGTTGAAGTTTGAACAAACAGAGGCTCACTGCTGGAAATAGCTATCTTTAGTAATAGATTCTCTTGAGTAAAGTTTCCCTCATTTTTGACAGGTGCCTCTATGATTGGCCAATCACAAATCCCTCATTGTACCACAAAGACGTCCTGCCACCAAAAGAGTTAATTGACATGGCACTACTTAATTCTAAGGTATTGAAGTCCTCTGCATTAAATCTCTCTGCTGCCATTGGGGGCCACCAACCTATGAAATTGCTTGGTGGAACCTTAAGAATAACCCATAACTGTTATTGAGTGGTATCTTATTAGGGGCCCATTATGTTTTGCTCCACAATTCACATCGGGCGTCTCAGAGTTGGTGACTTTGATGGTCAGGATAGACTAAGATAGGGCAGACTCGTGCAGATCATTTTTAATTTAATGTCTTTCATCTACAGCTTGGATTACATAAAGTGTGTATTTGTGTTGGAGAAGTTCTCGGTAATACACATCGTTAGTTGTCAGCATACATTTTTTGAGTGTTCCTGGCGCTTCATGTGTGCATCTCCTAAAAGCATATGAGCCACATATGAATCACCGTCTGTATATGAGCTTTCAATTTTCAGGGTAATCAGCTTATGTCTACGGAGGGTAACGGAGCACAGGAGGTGAATACTATTTCTGTGTGTGCGTGTGTGTGAGAGAGGTTTAGCCTCACTTTTGATGTCAGCTCATGTCTCCGTGGAGCTACAGAGCCACGGGAAGTAATAGCCTGCTGAGACGCTGCAGGCGGGGGACTGCAAAAGACTCTTAGAGCTTTTTTCATCTCGTTTCTCTCCCTCCATCAATCCCGCTCTTCTTTCCCCTCTGCCTCTCTTCGTCTGAATCATCCCTCTGCGTGCTGAAGCCCTATAAGAAGTACTTGGAAATTGCAAGTCAAACAGGTGCAGTCTTGTGTGTGTTTGCGTGCGTGCTGTGAGCTCATACTCCAAGCAGCATTTACCTACTTGAAGCCTTACTCATTTGTCAAATGACGGTAGAAAAAGTGTGCCATGGAATTAAACAAGTTGAAGGAATGAGTTCACCTTAATCAGTCTTATGTCCGTCCAACTCATTTCAAAGTCTTTTAAATCTCTTTTTCTCTAATCTGTGGCAGAGGAGGTAGGATTGGTTGCAGGCCTGTTTTTTGCTCCTCCCAACATACCATGCTCTGAAAATGTGTCATGCGAGTGAAACCGTGACCTAAACATGACTGAGTTCAATTGCATTTAATCAGCACCTTTTGTTGCCATCTTTAAAAAAAACGTTGGACTAAAGTGAATATAGATAGATACCTTGGAATTGCAACACATTGAAAACCCCATGGTAAATACTAACATGGTGATTAACATGTTCAACTGTAGAGTAAGTAAGGCGTCGCAAGCCTTGATCATTGTGCAATGCATGTTTTTGTGTTTCATGGAGGTATGCAACAATGTCACTTTACAGCCCTGCATCCTTACAATAACAGTTTACATCAAATGCCAACCATAAGTGTCAACAGGAAAAACTAATGTGGTTTATATTAAAAGAGGAAGAAAGAAAGGGCTTTTATGATTGGATGGAGCTTGTGCATATTTGTACATTAGCATGTAATGTTTAATTTTTGCTTTAAATCTAGACCAATATCTCTCCTTACACTTTGATAAGTTTACAAACCCTACCAATGTCTTAACCACAATTAGATTTTACATAAGCTCATCCCATCTTTTATAGATTTGCAGTTATAACAAGTGTCCACTTACTTTCTAGCCATAATAAGTCATTTGAAAGAAGCAGTAAGTGTTTTCCAGCTGTTTGATGCCCTAGGATTGCCTCTACACTCAGAGCTAGAAAGCAAATGCCGTCCTCCTCCATAATGTTGTGGACATTTATTTAATTTATTGTTAGATTTCTGTTTAACAATGTGTATTGGAATGCTCTGATAAAAGTAAAAAAAAACACTCAAATTGGAGCAAAAACATCAAAGCCAAGGCATTAAAGGCTTTTGATACAAGATTTATTTTCTTAACAACGAAAGAAGATGATCTTTCGTTGTCAGGTGTATTTTCTATGTACATTTTGGTATAGTGGGTGATAATACAGTAAATGAATACAGCATTACTAATGAATCATTTCAACTATTTACCAAGGAGTGCATGGTGACCCAAATATAATAATGTGTATTGAATGTTGATACAATTACCATCTCTATTTTTGTTTTACTCAATTTGAATGCCCTCCCGCATTTACGCCCAGGTGTCATCGCCTTCACCCACTCTCTGTCTCATCCTTTCCTGCCTTACAAGTCTGTAACACCAGCCATTTTTAAAGAGCTTTTTGTAATGAGGTACATTTTCGATGGTAAGGAAAAGGGAGACATCACATACTCTGTCAGAGATGGAAATGTGTCTGTGTGATCACTGATCCCTCTGAGTGTAGAAGCCTGGAGAAACGCTGAATCTTAAAAAAAAAAACGTGTCATTCTCACGGAGAACAAATTCAGATTCTGACTAAAGTTAGAACTGTAGAAGAGGAAACCATGGGGAGTTGTCAGGAATATTTCTGCCCTAGGAGAGTGTCTGCTTTTCACTCCCTCATTTTCTCCCTCTCCCGCCTTTTGCTTCCTCATTATCTCCTTCCTATACCTACATCATCCTGTTCCTCATGTCCTTTTGTTTCTCTGCAGTTTGGACAATGTGTTCTTCGGAAACATAACCGTGTATCACCTGGTGAAATCATTAAAAGGGAGACTAGCAATGGTACAAACACACAAATGTAGCTACAATTGTTTTTCTCTGACACACATTGCCACTCAGTCTTACTTAGAATACAGCTTATTAGTGGGTGAACTGTGGAAAGCTTTTTTCTTTTAAACCCCTGTGATGGTTTAGGTTTGGTCATTAACAAATGATGTCTTGATCACACTGGGGAATCTCTTGAAATGCCTTGCAGACATAATGCTAACGATGAGCAGCAAAGTATCCCTTTTTAAAATGACGGTTACATTTTATAAATCTTTTTCGAATCTTTTTCTAACGGTGTAAATGGTCTTAAAACCAGAGAGAAAGGGCAGCATTAATCATGAAAGATAAAGAACCAAGGAAGATAAATACGTTTGAAAGTATCATTATGAATTACGGGTGTACCTGCAACATGAGCAGAGGTCCTCGGCTGGTAAAGGAGCAAAAAATGATGTGGGAGAGAAGCTCCCATCAGACAAATGAGTCACCAGTCCTCAGGAAAAAAAGGCCCTAATCATGAAGGGTTTGTGTTCGGAATTGAAACAAGTGTCAAACAAATGGTTTGTTTGACAGGAGCTCAGCTTCCAAGTTGCCAGCTATGGAAGGAACGGGAATGACAGAGCTTTTTACGTTTACAGTGACAGAACTTCGGTCTCTGAAACTATTTGTGACCCAAATGTTTACCGAGATTGGAGTAGTGTTTGACAATTGCTGGTGCTGTCTGTCTCAACTAATGAAACATAACAGGATGTGTGCATAGAAACTGCAAAAGAGAGAGGTACTGTAAGCCAGGATTCCTACTATAATACTTGTGAGTTTAAAGGGGCCCTATTATGCAAATGTTAAGGTTCATATTTGTATTTTGTGTCTCTACTGTAACATCTTTACATGCTTTAATGTCAGGGGTCATGATCTCCCTCTGACCTAATGTAATGCTGCATACAGCAATGCCCAGTGAAGGGTGCTGGTTGCCTTGCTCAGGTGCTTGTGGATTGCAGCCTGTTCTTTGGCTTCTATTTCTTGTTCATTTATATTTAAGACATATTGCCTGTGAATTCCTCAACTTAATGAAAATCTTAAGGATTATAACTTTAAGACTCATTCTCCCAAACCTTTTTCTATCATGGATCCAGCGGACTTATATTCAATGAATCTTAATAGCCTTGCATGCATCAGAGCACTCCTTTTTGTCATTGTTCTCAATGAACCAGATTCATTTAACTTTAGCCACATTTTATTTCAGCACTGGCTATCTGCCTCCTCTATTTGAGAACCGCATTTGGACCAAGTGAGACCGTTCTGTCGAGAGTTTAGATATGAAATCATAAAGGGTGTTACTCTGATTTCTGAGGAAATATTCTGATATCAGACTAAAGGTTATTAAAATGGTTTCTACCTTTTTAAAATCAAGCTAACAAATGTGTGCTGGATCTTCTTTTTTTGTAAGAATGGATTAAACCACCAGCCAAACAGAAAACCTGTGCGGTATCCCATGAGTAACAGACAATTAATTCATAAGCCGGTTTATCCACAGACACTGGAGAAGTCACAGCTCACCTTCAAATCTCCCGGCAGAGTTCATAGTCCTTGTTACTTTCTGAACATCTCTCCATTTACCATTTCACCTGAACTTGCAATTTGATTGCCTCTTCCATGCAAAAATGGAAAAACACATCTGTGTTGACAGATGGCCGTTTAGGTTTTGGTGGAGCTACATGCAAGAATTGGGGCTCTCTTGCACCAATTTGATGCCATTTTATTTCAGTCCTCCAGTATGTTGTTCTTTCAGACTCTGAGACCAATAACTTCTGTTTATGCTTGTGGAATTCAGTCAATATGTGTTGGACATATCAACTTGTAGTATTAAACTATTCTTCAGGTCTGTCCATGACAATCAATATGTGAATCGATATTTGTGTTTGACGCGCCTTTTTAAAAACCGGTCAAGAAGGTGAATAAAACCCAGACATGGAATGCACCCGAGCATGATGTTCTGCCAGAATAACCTTGAACACCTTCAGTATGTAAGAACACTAAATAGGAATTCAGTTCAAGGAAGTCATTTGTAACTGGGCGATTTCCTGTACCTTTTGTATGTATTGCAGCAATCAGGAATGAAAATGTTTACATGTTTTGACCCTGCTTGAATTAAACCTAAACCACTTTGTTCATTTTTAACCAATTTCCAGCAGGGTTGTAGACGTGAAGAAGTGGCGGCACTCTCAAGGCCAGGAGCCTTGATTAAATGTCCTAGAGCAGCCTGCAACGGCCAAATCACCTCTTGTATTTAGACAAAGTGCTTTTGTGGGGAGAGCGAATGCGCCGTGTAGAAGCAGAGGAGAAAGAAGAGGCAAAGGCTGAAGGATGGAGAGAAGAGAAAGGGAATGAGAGAATGGAGGAGTGTAGGGCAAACTTAGAAGGTTTCTGAGTGGTTTTCTGTTAATTCTGTCACTGATGGAAAGACACAGCTAAGAGAGATGTTAAGTGTGATGAGAGGAAGCAAGACAATTAAATAAGGAAGGGAAAGGAAAATCTGATGCCATACTCTATTCCAATGCACGTTGTATTCTCAACTTTATCAGTATGTGTGAGCAGCGGAGCACCTAACCATGAAATACAAAAACCAATGGAACCACATAAGATATGCAAACTTGATTTTTTTACTTTCTCCCCCAGTGGCAAACATTGCGTAGTTGACCTTTATGCTTTTGTGCTTTTCTACAATTCGGAGCTATCTCCATTGCGCCTTTCTCCTTTAGCTGCTTCCTTTTTCCTCGTTTGTGTTTCCTGCGCTCATCTCCCTCTCCCTCCCACACTTTCGTGTCCCTTCCCCATCTTCATGTTTATCTCTGATGTGTCACCCTTGCATTTGGCACTTCTCTAGTCTTCTCCCACAGGTATTACCTCTCTTACCCTTTCCTCCTTTCATTTTCCTTTTCTTCTCCTCATGTTTCCTGCCAATCACTATTTTTTATTACCCTCACTTTGCCCAACTCTTCTCTCTTGTCTTCACTTTTACTTTGCTCTTCTGTCAAGTCTCCCATCCTCTTCCTTCATCAGCCACCAATACCCCCATGTCCTTCCTGTCCTCCTCCTCACCCCTTCTTGTTTCTTCTTCTCTTAAGTGACATATTCCCTGTGTCCCCTTCTCCTCTCAGAGTCAGGACCTTCCCTAAGGACTCTGCCTTGCTGGGCAGGGACACAGTTCGAGCCCTGATGTATTACGCCCTGAAGGTCTGGAGTGACATCGCGCCGCTAAACTTCCACGAGGTGGCCGGCAGCGATGCGGACATTCAGATAGACTTCACTAAGGCCGACCACAACGATGGATACCCCTTTGACGGGCCAGGGGGCACCGTGGCACACGCATTCTTCCCCGGGGAGAGGTTCACAGCTGGGGATACACACTTTGACGATGACGAGGCCTGGACCTTCAGATCTCCAGGTGAGGAACTTTGCAGGCAGTGTCTATGTTTGTACAAATGTATAACGCATGGAGACATTTCCCAGTAGAGACACAACATACAAAAATGAACCTGAAAATCTGCAGAAAAGTGTTACAACTGGCAGCATCCCAACATCTTTATTCCTGTTTATTTTCCTTCCCAACCACAACAATTTTAGTTGAGGAGGGAGTACATTTGTTGAGCTTTTCACACATGCCCCTTGGCAACTGCAGCTTGGGATCCACTGCTCTAGGTGTGAGTGAAGTGCAGCCCTTAATTGCTTGCTACACCTTCGTGATTCAACTAATTGCAGTACATGCTGACATCCCAAAATGTCTACAGAATAACAAAGTGTGTTGGCAGCAAGATATGCGCACTACCCTGAGTGACTGAGACATTGTTTTTCAAAAGTTTGAATAATGCTGATATGGTACAAAATTAATCCTCAGCATGATAATTTATAAATCACTTTAGCTCTTGGATTTAAAATGCCCAACATTGCCTGGTTCCAGCTTTTCAAATGTGAGGATTTGCCGCTGTCATCTTGCTGTTAAAGTATTACAATTAATACAATGATGTGTAAATATCTTTTGGTTTTGGACTTTTGGCCTGACATTATTTTTTTACAAAGGTTTTATAATTTGCTCTAAAAAGCAACATTGAAAAATATGGATGGCAGATTCATGAATATGTATACATTTTAGCCCAATTACTGAGATGTTATATATATGTTTTGTATTGGTTTCAATGCAGAAGTTTGAGTCATAATCATCCAAATTGTCTGTAGGGCTTTTTAATATTTAGATTTGAATGAAATGTTGCTACAGAATGGCTTATTAACTTGAATTACAATCTGTGGTATTTTGTCAGGCTGTGTTTGGCCCTTTTCAGTGGGAACATCATTCAGTTTGTTTCTTGCTTGGAGCTGTGTGGGCTTATAGATTGCTTTATGCAGCGTTATCCTGAATGATCTGGCCAAATTACTTTCATCAAACAGTTTTGAAAGAGCTTGATTACCCGCTGAGGGAGATCTGCGAGTTTAAAATGAGGACAGGATGACAGCGGCTCTAAATGGAGTTCAATCAGCTCTGCCAATCAAAAATAGACGAGGTTATATTAGAAATATTTGTTATTCTTTGACAGCCCTGAGAAACACAACAAGGGGATCTGTTGTTTTGGCTTTAGAGAGTAACCTTCACACATTCACTCTCGTACGTTCACTCACAATAACTGTCCTCTCTGCTGACATCATTATTCACTCGCCTCCTCCTCACTCCTCGTTGCTGTGTCCTTGTTATATTATGAATCATTGTGAATTCCAATGCTTTTTTGTGTTCACTCTGGAGCAAATGAAGTTATCGGTGGCACAGCGGGACCATTATTCAAAAATGTGACTCATTGCGTTCTCTAAACCTTGGCGGTATTGTCACTCAGCGTCACCCTCCCAGCTGTCCTTTGGGGTAGGGAGGTAGGTGGCAAACAGCAAAGGGCAAGGAAGCATTATAAGTCCGCTCATCCGGGTGAAATGAACGGATGGAGTGATCAAGTCGCACAGAATGCATCGTCAGGCAAAGGCTGTCTCAGTGCGGTCACACGAATGACAGCATAAATCATTAACTCTCCTTTTGACTTGCTTTCTTTAGTCTTCCTTTCATCTGGATGAGTGAACATACAATGCCCTTCCTCTCTCCTCTGCTCAGTACCTCCATTCACCCCTGCTTTTTGAAAGATAGATGGCCGTCAGACATGGGAAACATTCGGCTAAAACATCTCTCAAGTTTGAAAAAAATCAAGTGAAGCATGAACAAAACAATCTCAACTCACGGTCCTCTTACCCTAGTTATTCAAGGTCTAACAAGTTTGGCGTATTGACTATTTTATTTTAAGTACATTAAAACATAGGCTTTTAAGGCACACCGCGAAACAGTAATGAAGATGGTGGTGCAGGACTTAAATGAGCGCTTTACAATAGGAAGGTCAGTGGTTTGTTATCTCAACACTATCAAAACCCATAAATGCAGCATTGTGGAGCAATCTGATACCAAGCTGAGTTATAGGCTGGGTCATAAAGCAAAAGTTTGCGTGACAAATGTCCTGTCATCCTGAGTCAGTTAATATAACAGGCTGATAATAAAAAAACGAATGAGCAAAAGGCTTGTTAGAATGTTATGTTGTGGTTGTATTTTCAGAAAACCATTCAAATGTGTTTGTCACCTAAAACTTGGAAGGGGTCCATTTCAGTCTGATTCAGTGTGAACAAATGTAAAAGAGAAAAATAACTTTTGTAAAAAAAATGTTTTACTCTCACAACCATGACCAATCACTGTGAAGTGCATCCTCGTTATTGTCTGCTTCAAAAAGTCACACATTTTTCTAAACATGGAACGCCAAAGGAAATGTACCCACTGTGTCTGTTTTGAAATATAATCAAGGGAATCGGGCCACTACATTTGGGGTCAACTCAATGAATGAGCATTGATTTTTGTAATTATACTTGCTGTGTTGGGTAACGAATGACTCTATTTTCTCTTGATTTAATTGCAAATTGTACCAAGGCAGAGGCAGAGTAATTGTTACAGCCATGCTGAATATAGGTAGCCGACATCTGCTGAAAAGTTCCTGCAGCCAAGACATGAGGGGCCTGCCAAAGGTTTGTGATACATGGAGTTTG
Source organism: Gymnodraco acuticeps (assembly GCF_902827175.1). NCBI lineage: Eukaryota > Metazoa > Chordata > Actinopteri > Perciformes > Bathydraconidae > Gymnodraco > Gymnodraco acuticeps. The sequence goes on along the minus strand of NW_022990646.1, from coordinate 542,819 downwards.
CCATTACTCCTCCTCTATTTCTTTTTCAGAAGAAACTGAATCGCAGGACTTGACAGCTTATACCTATTTCTAACTACACCTTTTTCTCACCTCACACTCCCAGGTAGATAAATCTCTGGATGAAAGATGAATTTATGACAAAAACCTGACACGAACACCTCCTCCCAAGCTGGAAGCAAAATAGAGAGAAATCTATAAGTTAGCAGTATTTTATGAAGCAACTGCATTTACATTACGAGTGATTTCACCACACAGATGCAATGACAGTAGACAGTGTGATATTCAGTGTTTTTCACTGTGGGAAACAGATCCCAGCTACAGTTCACGTCCCAGGGATTTATTTGATAATGCATCATACTAAAGTTGACATTTGTGGAACACAAAGCATCCAAGCAGGAATATTTGTTAGCTAGTTTTAAGTTACTTATTAAACATTTACACACCAAAAAGACCCTCACCACCAACAGTATTCATCGCATGGTCAGTTGCATTTTGCCCACATTTTTCTCATAATATCCGAAGCTGTTATCTATTTCTCCTCTTGAGTTTTAGTGTACAGACTTTTAGCTTGTCATAGACCGTAAGCATAACCACAATTTAACTATCTTGCAAAAAAGAGGTCATATTTTGAAAGACCAAAAGTTCCCTGTCTGGTTTCACATATCTGGATTTAGAGTGTGTGTGTGTGTGTGTGTGTGTGTGTGTGTGTGTGTGTGTGTGTGTGTGTGTGTGTGTGTGTGTGTGTGTGTGTGTGTGTGTGTGTGTGTGTGTGTGTGTGTGTGTGTGTGTGTGTGTGTGTGTGTGTGTGTGTGTGTGTGTGTGTGTGTGTGTGTGTGTGTGTGTGTGTGTGTGTGTGTGTGTGTGTGTGTGTGTGTGTGTGTGTGTGTGTGTGTGTGTGTGTGTGTGTGTGTGTGTGTGTGTGTGTGTGTGTGTGTGTGTGTGTGTGTGTGTGTGTGTGTGTGTGTGTGTGTGTGTGTGTGTGTGTGTGTGTGTACCCAGCTGGTGAGTCTGTGATGGGGCCACCATGACCTGCGTGGGTCTCCCTCCTTTGTTTTGGGCTGTGAGCCATATGTTACAGAACAGCAGCTCAATCTGCTCCAATTAGACGTCCCGCAGCAGTGGCAGACGATGCTCTAGTGTAGCCTGAGTGAGGGGTGCAGCTGCTCAGATGTACAAAGGGTTAATGGGAGGAAGCGGTCAAAACCTTGTCCGTATGACTGGCATTTCTCACTGTGCAATAACAGTCTGCATTCATCATAGTGCTAACCAAAACTGAGTTGTTCACAGGTTATAACAACCACAAACGTATAGAAAAAGCTGTAAAATAAATGCATTCGTACTGAAGGAAAAAGTAAAATTGTTTTAACTTGAAAATGGTAGACAACCAAGTTATTGCCCTTTTTACTTGTTTGAGTGCTTATGTAAATGATGTTGTTTGTTTCATAAATAATTCAGTGAGACTTATGGTCCCCATTGGGTCTGTATATAAATTGTTCTCGGAAAATATTGGTTGATTTTTGTGAATCATCATACCTGGTTGGACGTTCTTATTTCCTTTCGTCCTCTGTGATGAATCCCTTCAAGGGTGAAATTCGCATCCAGTGCATCAGACTTTTTCATCCGTGACGTAAGCACTGACTCCTATTTTGAACTGTAAAATCTTATGAAGGACTAGAAAACTGAAATGGCTTTAATTAGCTCCCAAAGAATAGACGCAGACCAAAAATAATTCTCTCTTCTGTGGTGTTGGAGTGTTTTGCTCACCTCTGGATTATAAAGATTTAAGTCGCTCAGTTTGCCTTCTCCTCCTCTCTGAAGCTGCCAGACTGGTGCACTGAGGCTTAGTGAAAAAGTTAATTAAACAACTCTTAATTTCTTCAAGTCACACTCTGCCAGCCTCACCTTGCTGCTATCTCACAAACATCCTCCCCTCATCATCAAGTTGTCCCTAGGCATAGCTGATGTCAGTATCGCTGCTTATACGTGTCGTTCTGCCTCTGTGCAGCAGACGTTAAATCCTGCCCGGCTCCGCTCTGTTCCCACAAAGCTATCGGATTCACAAATTGTTGTTCTTAGCAACTTTTTTCAAAAGCTATCTAATCCCTCGAGGAGATGTAAACGTGATAGGTCAGCCCAGAGGGTAAGAAGTGAATGTTGGTGCTTCAGCAGATTGGGGAGCTATGTAATCGTATTTAGAAAATGAACAAATCCGTAGCTGAGTAATTGCCTTTGCTAATTCCCCTCCCCCAACTCCTGGTACATTGTTCTCAGCGGGACCCTAAGTCTGGGTCCGCCAAGGCCATCTCTTAATGTGTACGATTATTATGCTGAATAGAGGAATATTAAGCACCACATTAAGCAGACCAGTTCACTCCCGCTGTGAGATTGATGGTTCGTGTGTCCATTGGGAGTCGTGAGAGGGCGGAACCTCCATGAGATCAAATAAATAGAGGTCTAGAAGTGCTGTTTATGCTTTGACAGGCAGCAGATGCTTCTATTAATTAGCACTCTGCCAACAATCTGCTTCTGCAAACTGATTACCCTGACTAAAACAAAAGCGTCATTAAGCAGGTGAATGTCTCAGAAGATTACAAATGTTTCTGTTTATGTGCTTCTGTGGTGTGCATGCAGTGCACCCTGTGTTTCTGTTTGTCTCTGTGAGGATGGGTTGCCCAGCTAGATTTAATAAGAACTAATGAAAAGAAGCACTAGTATGCAGATTGGAAGGTCTTATTGCACTATTTTATCTCTCATAAAAAAACTCTCAATAGATAAATGACGAAGTGCAAATTCATCCTAGACAAAACTCTGGATATTGAAAGGTCACTGAAAGAGTTTAGACTGTCTAGGCTACATCATGTTGTCTCATGTTACTTATAGAACCCTGAAAGTGTAATTTAAAGTTTTAAAGTTTTGTCTTCAAACACGGTCTTTATATCACGTAATATCTTGCAATTGCCCCGGGCCAAACACCACCACATTTCCAGACTGATGCTGGCTCTAACCGAGCAGACAATAACAAATTATTCAAGAACTATACAGAATAGAAAACTGAAAAACAAACCAGCAAACAATGCTGCAAAGAAGAAACAGAGATACCAATCAGATAGGACTCCGGAAACAATATGCAAACCAAGACTTAATCTTTTTTGGTTTACCTTTCCTCCAAAGTTAAGTAACTAACACAGAAAAATGAGGAATCTAGTTATGTCATCTACTGTATAAAGGGTACATATGGTTAAAATGTCTGTCTTATGGTCTACTGACTTTATAGGAAATATGAGGCAACAAAGCCGTGCCATTGTTCCGCCAGCCCAATAGTTCAATATGTGTCCAATTGAACCAAGCCCATATCTGTCATTCTGTTATACACAATGCTTTGAAAAATAGACTGCAACCAACAGGGGCTGATAGCTAATTATGACCCGCACTACTCGGTCTCTGGTTGGCTTACTCTAAGGTAAAATGAAGTTATTCTGCATAATAAGCCATGTGATTCTGTATGTTGTGGGGGAGATAGTTTATTTTGGATCAACATGCTTTCAGAACATTGGTTTGCTTTTTGGAACAAAAGACCATTGGCCAAATAGCCAAAAAGGCTTTTGTCTATGCGCCATTTTCCAGAGTATTTGGGTTTCAGAATAACTTCCGATCATAGATCATTTACGACACAACCATTAGGTCGCTTGTGGTCTATCATTCAAACTTTAAGAACATTGCCAGTGGACGGATTTATAGTATCTCCAAGGCTAGGTAATATAAAACTAGGCTGTGTACATGAAACTCTAGCGGATAAACATGTGAACGCAGGACGGAGATGTCAGAAAGGGATTATACTCTTGGGCCTGTACTAACCACAGAAAATGTTTGCTGAAACACTTGCTGACACTTGCTATTACTTTTACGTGAGGAACTGATAAATTGTCTGAGTTTATAATGCACTGATATTATTATTAACACTTGAACACTTCTTGTACTTTTTGTGTTCCTGAACCTGGAATTAAAATCAACTGTGAAACAAAATGTTTTTTGAATGACACTCAATTGAATAACCAATATGCCTTTTTACAATGAAAGGTCACTTATTATACTGTTTTCCCTCAATATGTTATAGGTCTCAGATATATACAAAACAGGTCTCTGAAGTGTTTGACTCCAAATACCAAACAGATCATTGTAGCATCTCATAATCCCCTCTGTTTCAGCCCTGTTTCAAAAGTGCTGATTCTCTATCTGTTACTTCAGATGAAAATAAGGAGCCACTCCCCACGCCCCTCTGAGAGATATTTGGTTAAAAAGAACACAATGGTGCTCTAGGAGATTCAGGTGATAAGGTAGGGGAGGTTACCTTGGTTGGTGATTGGCTAATGGTTACACAAGCCAAAAAAATCGTTATGACATCATAAAGTGGCCAAAATCTGATCAGCTTATTTTCAGACAGGTTTTTATATAAATGGATCGGGACAAAAAGAGAGAGAATCTTTGTTCCTGAAACTTTCAGAATCTCTTTACACAGAGGGGACACATGTTGATGTATAAAATACATGAAAAAGTGGATTTCGCATTAATAGGCCCCCATTTTAAGATAAATAAACACTAGCAACCTGCTATAATAATAGGCCCTAGCATTGCAGTATTTGCTCAAATGTAGAGGCTAACCTTTGAGCTAAATACTTATTTTCCTTTACAAAGTTTAACCAAGTACTGGAGGCCACTGTAGTTGCATACGGAATCACAAATAAATGGAGAGCTTTTCTGAGCTGCATTCATTTCATAACTAATTATCTGTACCTGGTGCATCGGAGGGTCTTTATAAACCAAGGAGATTTCGTCATACTGTATAACAGGCCTATTCAACTAGCGGCCCGGGCCGAATCAGGCCCTTCATAACTTTGTTCTGGCCCACAAGAGGTTGCCTGCAAATTGAAATCGCATATGTGTAATAGCATAAATAAAACTAATGTCTGATCACACTAAATCCGACGAAAACGCTGGTTTTTCCATTCATTTGAATTATTTTGAATCCGTTATTTTGCCTGCCGCGCTCTGCTCATTAAAAAAAAAAACCGCACTGTGTCCGCACTTGTCATTGGCTCAGTCAAACTCACTTTACACACTAGGTTCGTGGGCCAGCGAGTAACAGCTTCAAGATGTCTCTCTCCAAGCCCAAGAAACGTAAAGTTGATTCGGAAAATCGCCAATTCCAGAATGAATGGACTGACAGATATGTATTTACTTTGCCAGCCGCAACAAGTAATACACCGGTGTGTTTATTGTGCAACAAAAGTATATCCGTGATGAAAGAATACAACGTAAAGCGACACTACAACTCAAATCACGGCTCGTTTTCTGCCAGTTTTCCGGTGGGCTCAGAGGAACGGAGAAGGAAAGTACAGGGACTGCTAGCATAATTTGAACGGAGTCAAGTGGCTTTTAGTCGCATTTGCACAGAACAAGAGAGAGCTACGATAGCATCCCTGCGAGTAGCCTGGACACTAGCCAGACAGAAGAGGCCCTTTACCGACGCGGAGACCGTTAAAGAGTGCATGCTTGCTGTCATCGATGAAGTGGTTATTGACCAAAAAGTGAAAGACAGCGTCACTTCAGCCATTACAAAAGTACCTCTCTCAGACACAACAACACTTCGCAGAGTGGAACTACTTGCAAAGGATGTGTCGGGGAAGCTTTTGGAAAACCTTCGAAAAGCAGAGTTTATATCAATCGCTGTGGACGAATCAACTGACTGTACTGACATGGCTGTGCATCTATGTGAGGTTTTTCGATGGAGTTCGATTTAGGGAAGAACTTCTGGGGCTTATTCCGTTGGAGGGACACACTACAGGTGAGGTTATCTTTCAAAAGATAGTCTCGTTTTTTAACGAACGTCAACTGGATTTAAAAAAAAGTGTGCCTGTTGGTCACTGATGGCGCTCCAGCTATGATCGGCAGAGTGCAGGGGCTGGTGGCGCGTCGATCTGCCATAGCCCCACACATGCAGTATTTACACTGTATTATTCATCAATCTGTGTTGTGTGCAAAGCTCAGTGGTGATTTGAAAAACACCATGGACACTGTCATGAACATTGTGAATTTCATTCGCTCAACCTCCAGCCTACAACACCGCCTGTTCCGTCAGCTGCTTGCTGACACGTTTGCTGAACACACAGACTTACTCGTCCATAACGATGTCCGATGGCTCAGCAAAGGAAAGGTCCTGGATCGTTTCTGTGAACTCCGCCAGGAGATTGTGTCTTTCCTTCGCACGAGTAAGCACAAACGAGCTACAAACCTCTTGGAGCGCATGTTAGATGAACAGTTTATGGCAGATGTTTACTTTCTGTGTGACATTTTTGGACACTTGAACACTTTGAATTGCGAACTGCAGGGTCGCGAAAAGTCTATCGCTGATTTGGTTGAAAGACTTTGTACCTTCAAGACAAAGCTAACGATCTTCAAAACAGACCTAACGACGACAAAACTGCTGCACTTCCCAAAACTCTGTGCATTTATGACCACATCACCTGGAGCAAACATAACGCCAGTCATGACAGACTTCAAGACAAAATTGACTGATAACTTTACTGACAGATTCCAAGGCTTCAGCATTCCAATTGAGGTATTGCAGTTTGCTCGTGACCCGTTTTCCATCAAGCCTGATGCAGACTTCTGTGTAAAAGTAAAAGAGGTAATATCTTGCATTGATGAGAGCCTCTTTCAGATGGAGCTGGTTGATGTGCAGTCTTCCTTTGCTTTAAAACAGCTCCTGCAGTCTGAGGGTGTAGTGGACTTTTGGTCTAACCATGTTAGCCAGTATCAGTACCCCACAATGAGGAAGGTGGCCTTGCTTATACTGACAATGTTTGGATCTACCTATACTTGTGAGTCTAGCTTTTCTCATATGAATGCCATCAAAACAAGGGCACGTTGCTCCATGACCAATGAGAAGTTGCATGAGTGTCTCAGGATTGCTCTTACCACTTATCAGCCAAACTATGCTGAAATAGCTATATCAAGGCAGTGTAATTTCTCTCACTGACTCAAACAGGCTAAACATGACAGAAGTCTGATGCATGGTATGTATGCAGATCTGTTTTTAAGGTCATTCATTTTATGGTCATTCAAACAAGCCTACTTACTGTTTCAAAAATTGTAAAAATGTTTCAAAGATATGAATGTTATTGTGATTCTGATGGCTATTGTTTTACTATGTTCTATTTGCATTTAGTATTACATTTTATGGACTTGTGTTGTCTTCAATGCACCTTATGTATGCTTGGAAGTGTTAAGGATATTATACACAGGGCTACTTACTGTTAATGTGATGAATACTGTTTTATTATATTCATCTTGTTTTGTACATTAGTGGACATGGAACTGTTGGGGGAAAAAACCTCATGTCTCCTTAGTTTTAAAGATGCAACATTTTGCACTTTTGTGTCAAGCCTTGTAACCGAAGCTTTCCTACTTTTTTATGGACTGGTTGCTTTCTGTAATGATTTATGTTGATACAATTAAAGTAAAAAAAAAAAGGGATGCACTTGACTAGTGCATTTAATGTATTAGTATTAACACTACTGTAAGCAAGAGTTATTTGTAGTGATTCCTTGACAAAGTATTGTGTGGCCCACAAACCCCCTGTGATTTTCCTATTTGGCCCACTTGCTAATGAAGTTGAATAGCCCTGCTGTATAAGGTCTGACACAATAGATGTACCTACATGTTACTTATGTAGCTCATTATATCATTGTCAATGTTATTTTAAAGAGATAAAGAAGGGGAGGCTGTGGCGTAGTGGACTAGTACGTTGGTGTTCGGATCAGGGGTCACAGGTTCAAACCCCACTGCAGTCAGCATGTCGTTGTGTCCCTGGGCAAGACACTTTACCCCAAATTGCCCCTGTGGGGATTGCCCACAGCATTGAGTAAGTAAGTCGCTTTGGATAAAAGCGTCTAACAAGTGACATGTAATAATGTAATGTAAAAGAGTGAGTCATCATTACATTGCATTTAGCTGACGCTTTTGTCCAAAGCGACTTACAATAAGTACATTCGACCAGGAAGACACAACCTTGAAGAAAACAGAGTCATATAAGTATATCAGGTTTCATAGAGCCAAACATTTCAAGTGCTACTCAACTGGCTTTAGGTAAGCCAGTCCTTTATTAGTATAAAAGTGCTTCGTTAATCGTTCTAACGCTCGAAGTGGAGTCGAAAGAAATGAGTTTTCAGTTTGCGCCGGAAGATGTGCAAGCTATCTGCCGTCCTGATGTCAATGGGGAGCTCATTCCACCATCTTGGAGCCAGGATAGCAAACCCACGTGTTTTCGCCGATGGGAACTTGGGTCCCCCTCGCAGCGAGGGCGCAACGAGTCGTTTGGCTGATGCAGAGCATAGTGCACGCGCTGGGGTGTACGGTTTAACCATGTCCTGGATGTAGGAAGGGCCAGATCCATTCGCAGCACGGTAAGCAAGTACCAGTGTCTTGAAGTGGATTCTAGCAGTTACCGGAAGCCAGTGAAGGGAGCGGAGGAGCGGAGTGGTGTGGGAGAATTTAGGAAGGTTGAAGACCAGACGAGCCGCTGCATTCTGGATGAGCTGCAGAGGTCGGATGGCACATGCAGGTAGACCAGCCAGGAGGGAGTTGCAGTAGTCTAGGCGTGAACATCAACAACATAAACTAATGATCTATAGTAAATGTGCCCCAAGGTTTTTCTGGGCCCATTTCTCTGTTTGAGTGTTATAATCAACTTTCTTGTATACTGGCTTATGAAAAGTGCCTTTGCTTTATGAATAGGGAAGGAGATAGAACTATGTGGCGAAGTACATTAAAACTAGAAATGTAACTTTTAAAAAAACAGACCTTCACACAAAATAAGTAACACACAAAATGTACCTTTCGGAAATGAATTATAATGGTTTCACCTTTAACTCTCCTGTATTTGGAACCTGGAGGGTCTCGGCATCATTATGCGCGAGGTTGCAGAAAAACATATTATTCCAATCCACATTTTTTTCTCACAAAGCCGGTGTCTTTAAAGTTCCCTCGAGTTTCCAAACACATCTTGCCCTTATCTTCTTCTCTGGGTTAGTGGGAGAGGAAGACATGGCTGTATTAAAAGTGAAGCACAGTTCTATTGCTTTAGTGTTCTTCAAACATTTATTTGACTGCAAAATGCAAAATCTACCCCTTTGTTTCTGATTTGGTCCATTATGTTTCTTGTTGCAGTGAATGTCTTCCAACATGTGGGAGTATTAGTATAACGGTTCAGGTCCGTTTGTTGCCCATCCTGTCTTAAAGTAGGGGGTAGTTACTGAACCTTCCATTAGTAGCAAAATATTTAGAAATGTTGCAGTGCTGTTGTCCATTGTGTTTACCAGTTTCGGAGGAGAACAGATGTATTGATGAGGAGCAGTAGAAACTGCTTTGTGTGCCTGGCTGTTTTGGCTCCAATTATCCCGAGTTGCTCCCTGCGAGGAAGAGTTTGGATGATGTGCGTGGAGGGGGTCATTAATGATGTTGGATCCAAGCTTCTTTGGCCTGGAGTGGCAGATATTTTGGAGAATGAGGAAGCTGTTGGCAATGATCTCTGGTTACTCAATTATTTGTGTTGTTTGGTCTCAACCCATGAGAGCAATGCTTTTTTCGAAATGGTCGACTGGCTGTTGGCTATGGGCAACACCAGTGTAATGGACCAGCTGTACGCCCTGAACTGTTGCGTTAATCTGATGAGTATACTTGGTGACCCTTAAAAACAAATCGTACTTTCTATGAACTTGGAGCCCTTAGAATTATGTGTCTTATCACTAGGTAAGGATTTTATGTAGACTATTTCTAACAAAAATATTAACACCTTGTTATTGCTAGCTGTCTTTTGCTGCTGATGTTAGCTTGCTGATAGATGACATAGATCGGTTATCATAGTTCAAGCTTTCCCACTCAATCTAAATCCTATTGAATACTACTATAAAACTTTACATTTTTCTTATTTTGACTTATTCATATATAAATAAAGTACAGAATTACTTTGATTTACAAAGCTTTGTCACTTGTATATATTGTTTTCTCTTGTGATAGATTTTGAAGCGCATACCACATTCACTATTTCCATTCTTACCTTTCACAATAACAGCCCAAGGTTTGCAGGGGAATATTTCATATCTTTCCGTTGTTTGCCCCCAGTGGCAGCATTTTACAAGTTAAATGGTGCAACATGATTAAATAAATGTGTAAGAATTTAGAATAACAATTTAAATAAAATAGCTGATGCAATCCGAGAGACCAGGAGGTCTGTTATAAAGATTGTAGGTCTTCAAACATTTTCCCTATATGGCTTCCCAGGCTGTTAAAGATGGTCCAGACTCATGTACAGTAGACTGAATCTTCAGCAAATAGGCCTGCCCTGTAGGCAAACTCCAGGGCATCCACTAAGAGTTCTGTGATGTTTTTGAAGTAGCCAGGCATTATTCTTCTCAAAGGTACCTAAGATCAAAACCCTCCTATCCTGTGATCCTGGTTTTTTTGAGGACGGGAGGAATGGAACGCATGAACATTTTTAGATCTAGTAAATGAAATATCTTAATCATCATGCAATGTAATCATTTGGCTGGATAAAATGCTTATTGGCTCATTGGTGAAACCTAATAAGATGTAATATTGTGTGGAGATACACAAAAGTCCTTCCTGTATCTCTATCTCTCTGCCTTCCTAAATGAATCTAGTTCATCCTCCCAATTCTCTGCGCTCCTACTTTGTCCACAGGCATTCTGTCTGCCTCCCATGGACCGTAAATATGATTACATGGTACAAACTCTGTTCTGAGCCCCTGTTCTCTCTCTCCTTCCTTTGTCCACCTTTCCACTCTGCCCCATGTGCTCATGTAGATTAGAGTTGGCATTTGCCTCCTGGAAACCCCAGCTGGGTACCATAAGCATGAGTGCACGTCCCAAGTCGAGGCCAACCTTAGGTTAACCAAATGCAGACTTCAGCTGAGCCACCAAGGAACCCTAAGCTGGCTCGGCCCGACACGCTAGCTCTCCATATTTCTGCAAATCTAAATCTCTGAGCCCCAGGTTTTGTCTTGCTTGGCAGAGTCAGACAAAGAGTTTGGGAAGCTTTGTCTATTCCTTTTCTTGCTGAACACAGAGGAACGGATGCTTTTATGGTGTTCAGGTGTTTCTCCACACTCAGGTTTTGATTGCCAGCCGAGGTGACGTGGCAGCTTCATCGTAGTTATCTCACTACACCACATGCCTTACAGCACTCAAAGCCTCCTGAGCTGTCATTCATGCCTCTTATTTGCACCATGAGCAGATGAACTGAAAGAGGATAAAATACCTGAAAACGTGTTGACTGGGGTCAATTTAGGACGCATATTGGGTACATTGGTGAATGTGACCATTGAGTCTTTCCTAAACAATGTACTAAAAATGTTTCATGTCCTGTTCATACACAAACATACCAAGCAATGCATTCAACACATTCTGCTATTTGAAGAGATGTCATTAGTCTCGTAAAAAAAGTATACCAGATTACATTACATTACTCTACAACAGTGCTTCTCAAAGTATGGTCCGTAGTATATTGGTAAAATTTCACATTTGAAATAAATAAATACATTTCAGTTTTCCGCACTCTCGCGGGAATATCTCCGCAATGGAGTTTAAGATTGCATGATATAGCCCAACGCAACACCTTCATCACACATGTTGCCACTTGTTTGTACCATTTTCAGGCGATTTGTAATCTGTTCTAGAAAAATGTTGTGTTTTTTGATATTTGTGGAGTTAGGTGGTCCGCGAGTGTTTTTTTATTGGTTAAGTGGTCCTTGGTATGAAAAACACTGCTCTACAACTAGTAACTATGCACAAAACTGTAGGGCATAAGATTATGATGGTTATCACATCAGTCACTATCTTGTCGCCTATTTTATGGGAGGACTGCAGTTGTAACCATACTAACTACTGTCAAAACTGCAACAGCGTCAACACTAAGCTCGATATTCAGATGTTTCATGGAGGATTGTAAAAAGAAAAACTCTATATTGAGCATTTACCACCAAGTATTCTGTCATTTTACTATGATAGAAATTGGGAAGTTGCCACAGTTCCATGTGTTTTCTAAACAACACTTTTTAGTATAACCTTTGAATTGTCGTTCTTTCACCTTTTTATATAGATTTCTGTATCCTAATAATATTTAACCACATGATGTAAACTCTCATGTTTCTCTCCCTCTCCGTCAGACACTCATGGGATGGATCTGTTCGCGGTTGCAGTCCATGAGTTTGGTCACGCCATCGGCCTGGTCCACACCTCAGCCATAGAGTCCATCATGAGACCGTACTACCAGGGTCCTGTAGGAGACCCTCTGAAATACGACCTTCCGTATGAAGACAAGGTCCGCGTCTGGCAGCTCTACGGTACGAAGGAATGTGTTAAAAAGATCAACAATCAGTAATTGGTTGCTACTGGAGAAGATGTTTGTAGAAAATGACCCAAAGTGGTCATGTAACTATGAAAACCACTTTATAATTGGAAGTAACAGCATGTATCACTTTTGTGGTTAGTCATTGTTCAATTTATTCTACAGTCACACTTTCCAAGTATTTCTAAAGTACCTAAAAATAATTCTGCATCACAGTAAGAAATGTCATCATTGGCTGTACAGTACATGTATCTTTTAGCTTTTGAGCATGTCATTTATGCCACTTGACATTTTGGCTTAATTGATTCATAAGAGAATTTCATACCGTAGTTGTGTATATGTTATGACAATAAACCTTTGAATCTTGAAGATATGTCAGCCTCTCCTGAGAGTCTCATAGTGCTGTGAAACAAAAAAAGTTGCAAAGACATACACACAGAATATTATTCTCTTTCTTTAACCATAACACAAGAGCCTTTTCTGTAATTAGGTATTTTTCAGCACACTGCAGATACAAACTACTCCCCACACAGGAAGCAGCAACGTATGAGCTCTGTAGAGGAAGCTTATTGATTTATTGGAAACATGTATGGAGTGAATTGAACCTCACTGTGGCATAGGACCTTATCACACCATTCACTACAGAAAAGACACACGAAATATCAATTTGGGAAAGAGTATGAAAGACAGGAAGATGAGGTGTTCATATTTCTTGTAATGACATTTGACGTCTTACTAGGTGTCAGAGACTCGGTGTCCCACACAAACCGACCAGGCAACCCCTCCCAGACGGCTGAACCCCCGGTACTGCTGGACCTTCCTGAAAACAGATCTACTCTACTGTAAGTAGAACATGTAAAGATACTTGGAATCTTTTACATGCAACAAAAACAAATTGCTGTCTTAAGAACACTCAATTAACTCTCACACATGTTTCCATCTTAAGAACCCTTAAGACAGCACTTAAGTATTACTAAGACACTTAAAAACCTAAACTGACTACTTTTATATACCCTCAATATGTAGCTAGGATCCTACTCTTGCACCAAAATGGCAGTTTTGTGTGACCTTTACTCATTCTGTAAATCCCATTCAACATGGCAACTGTGCTGGTTAGGCCTGAGAGGTGCAGCAGATAGGAGTATCAATAACATTAGGATGGCACAATACAATCTTCGCCTCAAAAACAACACTTAAGTTACCAGCTTTTTTGAGACATGTGCTGCTTATTTGTCTTATAGCTTCTTATAAGCGTCTACAAAAATCACACACACATTTTAAATGTTCACTATTTTCCTTACAAGCAATCCTTCAACTAAGCCATAAAAAAGTGGCTTTATTTAAGTTGAGCTACTTCCATAAGAACACTATATTCTAGCGGGCCTCACATTGTTTTGCAGGGTTTTGGACCTCATTATAAAGAGATTTCCATTTCTCCGATGGTTCCCTGTACATCAGCATAATTATATTGTGATTGTTTTTTAATTTTCTTCCTTTTGTTCTCACTTCCTCAGAGATTCAATGTAACAAATGCATGTAGGAATCCTGAACATTTATAGTAGAACGAGTTTTTCTGGTGCTTCATATGAAGTCATGAGGTGCCAACAAATCAAATTAGCAGAGAGGCCGAGAGTGAGCTTGGGAGCCTGCCCGTCTAATTAAGTAATTCCCTAAAGCTAGTCGGGCAGCTATCAGCCTGTAGTTTGTCAGATTATCAAGGATAATTAGGCTTCATTTAGTCCATTCATGTATTTTGAATGTACAAACACGCGCTCACATATGCACAAACCACCAAACACTAACCTTAAAACAGCCCCCAAGACGTTTGACGAAAGACAAAATGTCTTAATAATGAAGGAAGATGAAATACTAATTATTCTCAGATAACAAACATGTACATGCACACCCACTACAGTAACAATAAGGCAGCTGAGAAAGAGGGCTAAGCTAAAAAGGCAGTGGTGGGGATATCAAACTAGATTTTTAACTGCCGTCATTAATCATTTCCTCCTGAATCCATCAGGTCATGAAAGTTGGATTGGGCCTGACAAGGGCACCAAGGCTGACCACTAGGCAGTGGTGTAGTGTTAATAGAGCTTTGAATGGAGACCTTTGTTGGTAATATAAGGCCTGGGCGGGCTCCCACTCTCAGCCCTGCAGTGCTAATGGCTCCATCATTGGCAGGCTGGCCACGTCAATGCTTTAAATCACTTAAAAACCCCGGGGGCAAATGCACAGAGGGACTGTCTGTCATTCGGCCAGGTTTGATTCATGCACTCAAAATAAAAGCCTGAACCAAATGTATATGCATAAAAAGGTCTTGAAAATGTCCAATACATATTGAATTCAAAGAAAAAGTTAATATATTTAGGGCCGGGACTTTAACGCGTTAATTAAGATTAATTAATTACACAACAATTAACGCGTTAAAAAAATTAACGCATTTTAATCGCACTTATTTTTGCACCGCGGAACGTTTCTCACTGGATGAGTTTCAGGCGTACCGATTATACTGGAGCACCAACTAACGTTCATGACTTCAGACAACAACAAACCACAGTGAACAACAGTGGGAAATGTTGTTTTAAAAAACGGACGGATGGAAGCGTCGATAAGAGCACGGTTGTGTGCAAATTATGCAAAAAGGAATTCGCATATCACCGCAGCACATCAAGCCTCAAGTATCACCTCAATGCAAAACATATAGCAGCTAGCGTGGACGTTAGCCTCTTTTATCGCGTTCACACCAAAAAGAGCCGGTACTAAAATTAGTTCATGAGAACCTTTTTACCCCCACGAAAGTCCCTGCTAGAGAGCAGAGAGCTGCTAGAGAGCAGGGACTTTCGTACGGCTCTCTTGTGAGAAAAGAGCTATATTTCTGATTGGCTGGGCGGATTGCAAACCACGCCCCGTAAAACTCCCAAAAAGTTTTGTGAAGCCGCCATTTTATTATCCTCGCATTAGCATTATTAGCATTAGCCCAGCGCAGAAACGCAGAGAGACTAACTTATGGCAACACAAAATAAAACATGGGAGCGGTGGAGATGAGGAGGTGTCGGCGTTCTGGCGATTTACTCGGAAGGCTGCTGGGACTCCCAGCAGCTTCTACTGAAGCCAGTCCCCAACTCCGGGGACTTCCGGCCGGGGACTTTGGGCGGCAGTATACGCCGTGAAGTGGTTTGCGGCCTGCCAGTAAACCCAAAGCAGAAGAAGAAGAAGTGACGTCAGCGGCTTCATTTGCCTAATCCACCCCCAGGTTCAAAGAGTTCTCATGAACTAAGTTCTCATGAACCTTTGTGGGAAAAGTACTGCGGTGTGAATGCGCCTAATGGTATACTAAAATCCATGTGAAAAAAATTGCTTCTCACTGTTCTCAGGTCAAATATTTATATGTGATTAAAAATGCGATTAATTTCGATTAATTAATTACAAAGCCTCTAATTAATTAGATTAATTTTTTTAATCGAGTCCCGGCCCTAATATTTTTGACAAATACACTTTTATATGTACTTAATCAATTATTTTAGATGATTGGCAATAAGGTCTCAAAGCACAGAAACAATATTTATTGTATCCACTGTTCAAAAATTGGAAGTGTCCAGTTTTTTAGAAAGTAGTTTTTCTGGTTTTCCTCTTTTCACAATCTTCTCTCCTCCGACTTTCCCCATCTCTCTCAGGCTGGCTCGTGATGCCCCAGACAGATGCACCAGCCACTTTGATGCAGTGGCCCAGATACGAGGAGAGGCCTTCTTTTTCAAAGGTACGGAGTCACAAAGGGAGAAAGACAGACACAAAGCTACAGAGCTGCCTGGAAACACACAAGAATAAATTAGCTAAATGAGTGGAATTAAAAGCATATTTAAAATGGAGAGCAGAGAGGATGAAGAGGAGAGCGGGAGAGATGCAGACACCCGACTGAGCCGCTTGAGCCCTGCTGAGAGAACGCAGTCCAAAAGTTACATCAGGCTTTCATGTTTGCCCTCTGGAGGAATGACCCCAAGACTCCCACTGACAACAGGAACACGAAACAGACTTGCATACCTTCAGCGGCAGAAGTGTTAGCAAAGTATGCTGAACTTTAGCTGACATCCTTTGAACCCCTTTTACATCTTGTGTCACGAGAGATTAGATTACAAGTTAAGAGAGTTTTTTTACACTTCATTTTATCAAGATGTCGATTTTTTTTTTTGTACTTCTTGACAGCCTTTCACATTGGGATTGTATCGGCCTGCCACATCTGTTTCGCTAGGACAAATCCTTGAGAGACATAATGCAGCTGTTTTATTTTGCTTATTGTCTGATGATTTTGATGGAATATAAGGCTTTCTTTTTGGTGAGCTGTTCTAAAAAGTCACAAGTTTTGCAAACAATCTCATAAAGGGGATGATGACGTGGACAAGCTGCAGAGGAAAGGAATCAACTAATGCCCTTTGTTTAATAAAGATTGATAATTAATTAATAACATCTGCAGTTAACAGTAATTAATGTATTGATTTAATTTAACCCCTTCATTCAGTCAAATAGTCAACCTTGAAAATGTACTTCCACAGTGCATAGTACTTCTACAAAAACATGCCAATGACAATATGAACCATGCTACTCTTTATTACATCCATTTACATTTGCATTGTTGCAAGTTTCCCCGTGGGAAGTTTATAAAAATATATATGTAATGGCTGTAAGAGCCTTGTTATTTGGTACCAGCATCCTGAAATGTGCTGATCCTCAGGTCTGTTCTGTTCTGCTCCTTTATAGGAAAGTATTTCTGGCGACTAACAAGAGAGAAGCACCTGGTGTCCCTGCGCCCCGCTCAGATCCATCGTTTCTGGAGGGGCCTCCCCTCCAATCTGGACAGTGTGGATGCTGTGTATGAGAGGCCTGGGGACCATAAAATTGTATTTTTTAAAGGTATAGTACTTAAAAACAACACTACATTCCAATGTGTTTCAGATCTCCGAATGAGTCTTAAAATGAATTTAGGCTGGTTCAATAAGTTATCATCTGCAAGAATAGGCTTTTCTTTTTATTCCTCCTGCTTTTCTGTCACAAGTTATATAAAAGAGTTGCAGAAAATGTTTTTATTTTTAAACTTCTGGTGACTTGCAGACACTTTAAAATGTGTTTCATCCACACTTTAAAGAGGCTAGATGAAATAAGACCTTTCTTAATGGCTCTTTGAAGGAAATTGTGCTATAAAGAGCTATAACTTTTGTTTTAAAACACATGGTTGCAGAACCACATTTGATATACATTTATATAAGAGCGTTCCTGGCAGAGAACTTTTTCCACTGGCTGCCATAGTTAATCTTTTAAATATTTCACGAGTGTCCTATACATTTCTGTTCTCTAATCTATTCATATATATCAAAGCAAGTGCATACGCTGTCTGTTGAGTGTGATTTATAAATCGATTATGAGGTATATTTTCTGTGTCCACCCTCTTCAGGTCTAAAGTACTGGGTATTTAAGGATAATAACGTAGAGGAGGGCTACCCTCGTCCAATCAGTGACTTTGGCCTACCCTTGGAAGCAATAGATGCAGCCTTTGTTTGGCTACACAATGAGAAAACCTACTTTTTCAAGGACAACCTGTACTGGCGCTACGATGACCACCTGAGACGAATGGACCTGGGATACCCTAAAGACAGCTCGCTCTGGAAGGGGCTGCCACCACAACTGGACGACGCCATAAGGTGGTCTGATGGTGAGTAGCCAAAAAAACATTATTTTTTATAGCTGCATAATATTGACACCAAGCAGCGACCTCCGGGTCGTAAAAGTGAAAGCAATGTGCAATTGACTAACGTGTATTCTTTCAAATGTCCAGTACTGGTTGCGAAATGAAGTTGGGTTGTATAGAAGTCTATGAGAAAATCCCCCTGCGACGTTCTTGATATTATTACCTCACTAAACATTTATTGAATGTGTTAATGGTCCAATCAATAGTTTATAATCTCCTTAAATACAACGTGATGTAGGTTGTTGTCTGTTTTATACCATTAACCCTTGCAGTTAGTGTTTTCAGTTTATTCAAATTAATTGTAGCATGTTCCTTGACTAAAAGTGTTTTGTTCCTCATCCAATTGTAAATAACTCCACTTTCTCTTTCACTTCTGGTTCCAAAGATCCAAGACGCTGACAGCCAAAAAACTGTTTGGTGATAGCCAGAAAGCCTGTACCTGATTTGATCTACTATTCTATTAAATAATGAATGGAATTCATACCCTTAACTTTCACCCAATCCATCACCCAGAGTGAAAAGGATGTTTAGAATGAGGGCAGTGACATATTTTGACCTCTTCTGTATTCATAAAAAATTGAATATAAAGATATAGTGATGGATTACATATTTATTCAAGGTATGAAGGAGGAATCCCCAATGTCTCTATCTTCCAGCAATGAATTATTACATATCTCAGAGAAAAATTGAGTTGTAACACTTCACCAGAGAATCAGACCACTGGTGGCTCTGGTGTCTGCTGGTGCCAAAGGCAAGACTGTGCAATATCCTTCTCAGGGGAAATCTTCTAATAGGAATGAATTATAAGAGACATATGAAGGAGCAGTTATGCAAGTTAGAAAACCTGTAGCTTGGAGTCTTGGAGGAAGTTTTACTATTGGGTTACAATCCTGAGCCAACTACCTGCCAGCAGTAAAATACTGTGCCTCGCTTGAACTAGTCTGTTATATTTCTTGTTAGCCGACAGCGTGACTCCAAGGATGTTGTTTGCTAAGTCAGTCCATCACTTTCATCCAGACTTAAATTCTGAATAACTATTTGACAGATAAAATGTTGTACAGACATTCATGGTCCCCCAACCCAGTCTCACGGCATTTTGTGTTATAGTCACGACATTTAATCTATTGATTCGTGTTCACCAACACGATTTTCCCCTTTTTTTCGTGTCACACAGAACGATTTTAAAAGCAATGTATTTCTATTGGTAGTATGTTTCGTGCCTGCAGCACGTCTTTTTGTCCGTTCGGGTCTTGGAAGACCGGAAGCTGTGGGGTTCATAAAAACATGTTCTTACTCAATATCAAGCCACGATTATTGTTTTTATTTTAAATCGTATAATGTCGGATTTTTTTTGTCGTCTGTGAGGAAAAGAAATGGGGCTCAGAGCCTCAGAATACTGCATTTTTTTTTTCCAATCTTTTTTTCCTTCGAATTTGTTATTCTTTTCAAAATAACACACTGTTATTTACTCACCAATAACACACAATTATCCTTGTTTTTATTTATTTGTTTAATTCCATAATCTCTGACTTTTTTGGCGTCAGTCAGGAACTGAATTTCAAAATAAAAATAACCGGAAACAGACGTAGGCCTATAAGGGACATTTTGAGCATCATTGCGATACACAGCCACTGAACTGATATGAAATCCGAAAAACATTTCTGAGTTTAGGATGGCCGAAGACACTACACTACCCATAATCCCCAGCTATCGTTTAGGACTACTGTCCCCGTGATTAATCTTCAAGCTCTGGGATTGGATGTTGGAGTAGCAGTGCGCAAAGGTTACGCCGAGCATCAAACAGCTGTGTGAAATGGAACGAAACCACGCCAGACTATCCAAAACTGGAATCGAACGCCCCCCCAGAACTACACATGTTGGCTATTGTGTTCCGCAAAATGTTCTATGGGACGGGACCCCCTTGAAAACGAGATGGTGCATCTCAAGGGGTTTATCCCAATCAATAAAAATGTCTATATACGTCTTTATTGAACGTTTTCGTTTTTCCCACAATTAGAAGTTGCCAGTATTAAACACATTGGTGTTATCAAATGTAAAACATATAATTAATAAATGGGTGAAAATCGCTTGTGTCCATAATGCGCAGCATTAATATATACCCACATGACAGCTCATTGTTACTTTGTAATTCTACTCCACTACAATTCAGAGGTTAACCTGGTATTTTTACTACACTACACTTATTTGAGTTACTTTGCAGATTCTGATTAATGATGTGAAATATAAACAACCCTTAAATCAGACTTTAGTTACACCTGAGTAAAATTCAGGTAAGGTGATTGTCAAGTGCCAACAATCAGGAGAGATATTTGATAGTTGGTGCTTGAGAAGACTAAACATGTATCTGCAATTGACATGAATGGAAACGAGTAATAAAGTATATTCATTACTCGTTATTCTCTACTAATAGTTAATTAAAGACTATATATTATGGCTATTTTGCACATCCCTTTCAAGATTTCAAGATTTTCTAAGGTTTATTGACATATCATAATACACAACTGTGTAGTTATGCAATGAATGAAAAACTTGGGTCGCAGCTGATGTTCATCAACAGTGCATTACAAGACATCTATCAATATGTGTGTATACCTCCACCATTAAACTGTCATATTCTGCACATTTCTTATACTATCTACATACATAAGAGTATAATTCATATGTATAATATCAGTTAAAATAAGTGCTTCAACATAGTTAACATTGCAGGAAAGCAATATATTAGACGTTAAGTACTTTGTCAGGCTTAATATTTATCTGTAGATAGATACCCCCAAAGCTTTTTTCTTATTTAAAAGAAGACCTTAATCTAAAGTATTATTTAATGTTTAAATAAAGGTTCATTCATTTTTTTCTGTTTTGCACCTCCTCCTTTTAATATCTTTGTACATCCTATACTAAACTGTTTTATTGTAGAGATCACTTATAGTATCGTCTTGATTTTTTATATTCTATATTTCTATCACAGACCTTCTACTTTCCCCCTATGAAAGTATGTACTCTTAATATTTTTTTTATCAAATATAACATAAAAACAATAATTCAATAACATGCTTTAACCACTAGGCGGTGCACACAAGGTACAGACAGCCATAATAACGTTGTATTATTAGTGTCGGACACTTATGTATGTACACCATCTGAAGATGTGTAGTTTTATTCATGTTTTCACATAATTTTACAGCATATTGCTATACTATTTCAGACTCAGTATTTACAATCTTACATTCAAAGAAAATCAGTAATATCTTTCAAAACTACAAGTCCTTTTATATCAGCTGTGCACCGTTATGGTGTAAATATAACCTATCTACGAATTAGATCAAATGTAAAAGTCTGTGCATTACTCTTCTGTAGTTTATAGAAAACAACATTTCACCTGGAAAACATTCCTATCTAGTTGAGGATGTTCTATCATTCAAACAGTGCACTCTGTCATGACATTTTGTTTTAATTTTTTTGGCACTCTTCCTGGTTGTATCCATGCACATTTCCTGTTGGCAAAGCTGCAGTATACAGATTAGGGGCACATTTGCATCTCATTGTTCGTTTTGCATGTCAAAATATTGTATCTGTTATTTTTGACATAGTAAACTTGTGGTCTCTTTTGGCAACAGTCTGATTTACATTCACAAAGTGAACCACGTTGAAACCTTGGAGCTGGCCCAGTAAGCACACAGTGAGCCGCTCCACTGTAGCAGCTGAGTGTCAAGGTCACAACGCCTGCTACCATTAAAGCTTCAATGTCATCTGATCACATGTGCATGTTAATGAGAGGTGTAAAACAGAGTAACACTATACGTCTGAGAAACTTTGTGCAACTTTTTTTCCCCGTGTGAGGTCTGAGTGATGCTTGGTCATTTTTAGATCTTTAAAAATACCCTAGAACTGCCACAGAGTCCTGAAATGTGATGCCTGGATGTCTCTAATCCCCCATGCAGCATGCAAATAGGAGGAAGCTCTTTCCTTATCAGTTGTTTAGTGGTCTGCGTTTTGTCTTCCGTCTTGCCCTAAGCTCTTTGATGTGTGTACATTTGGGTGTGTGTCTGTGTGAATGTGACAGGAGGCCAATCCCAACTCCCCTTCACCCCTGACCAGTATCACCACAGAGCCTGGAAGGGAAAACTTTTAAACCTTCACGCACAAACGCACATAGACAGACTATGAGGCATGGGAACTGGAGCCACATCAAAGCGTGTTCTCTGTCTGTTTCACCAGCTCAGGATGAATGGAGAGAGAGACAGACAGGGGGTGAGAAGAACGTGAGATGACAGCAAGAAGAGAAGAGGAGATACGGTGACACGTATTTATGAAAATAGAACAGAAAGATGTCAATGGACAGATGAGAAAAAAACAATCCAGACAGGAGATATGGTGATGCCTGAGGTTGAAGAGAGTTAATAAAGAAAATAAAAGAAAAATACGGGACATTAGTAAGATGAATGATTCAGAGTAAAGATAAAGAGTCCATACAGAGAGACAGAAAAGCAGTAAAACCAGATTGAATTGTTGCTTTGTGGGTAAGAACGTAGCATGAATGAAGCTGTTTCGATGATAATAATCATAACGGCTGGAATTAGTATGGCACCCAGGAATAGTTTTGACTTTTAAGAGAAATATAAAGAAACAGCAAATGTATCAGGCATGGAAATTGTCTTTTAAATGTAGAGGGAGTTCACATAAACCAGTCAACATCCATTACTGAAATGGTGTCACATTAGCAGAGGAAAAGTTACAACCTATGCCATAAAGTCAGGAAGTGAATCCTGCAGTGATTGTGAAATGAAGGGTTTAAGATAATGGGCAACTTTTTGGAGCCCCAGGAAATACTAGAAATAAGAAAGAGGAACAATGGGACACAGTAATAAAATAGTATACTGTAAACAAAGATGGTAAACAGACAGAAAATGTGAATTGTAATAGACTAGTATTAGATTAAATTATAGTGATACTAACAAGTTATATCAAATTAATGAAATGCTGTTTTGTTACAGAAAATACTAAGTTGCATGTTCGGCAGAGAGTCCCTAATAAATACATAATGGACTCCCGTTGAGTAACAACAGTTAAACAAATGGCACCCAGCTGTTTTTAAGAAACATTGAGTCTTTATAGAGCTGACAATATTTTTGTGACCCATTTTGAAATAGTTACATTTTAAGTATGAATGTCAGGATGAGTTTGTTGCGATGAAATATTCTTGTGATTTGTTGAAAAAAATAAACAGTGACACCAGTCTGAGCCTTCTTCTTAATATTTCAGTTATAATTAAGCTTCATTTGTAAAGCGCACTTCATACAAAGAATGCGGCCTAAAGTGCTTTAACAATATGGCACACAACAAAAGATAAACAGAAAACAAGAAATTCAATTCAGGTGAATTCAGTAATGAGTTAATGGATCAGTCTGTCTCGACCAGGCATAAAGAAAAAATCTAATCACCCTTGTCCAAGTCTCGAAAACGTATTGCACGATAAATAGATTTTCTTGGACAATGATTGCCTGAGATCGCATGCTGTGGTTTTATTAAATGTGCCAAGTGCTAG
Organism: Gymnodraco acuticeps; assembly: GCF_902827175.1. Lineage (NCBI taxonomy): Eukaryota > Metazoa > Chordata > Actinopteri > Perciformes > Bathydraconidae > Gymnodraco > Gymnodraco acuticeps. The sequence continues at coordinate 519,090 of NW_022990646.1, read as the reverse complement.
GACTGTCTTAGGGAAGAAAGCTTTTAGATGTGCAGCTCCACTAACATGGAACAGTCTGCAAAAAGAATGGAAAATTACCAAGCTAGTACCACTACATGTTTTTAAAGCTCGGTTGGATGCTACAAAATCAGATGCTGTTGGTACCTGTACTTGTGGTTAAATATGTAAATTGTAATCCCTGTACATTTTGCTGTATGATGTCCTTTTGTTGTTCTGTTGTTTATGTTTTTATGTCTTCTTGTGGAACCTACTGCTGCAGGTCTCCCTTGAAAAAGAGATCATTGATCTCAATGGGATTTTACCTGGATAAATAAAGGTTTTGAATTGAATTGAATGATGAGGCCTGTATTAAAAGGAAGATAAGTGTCATCATCAGCTTAATTCATTCAGCCACTGATTCATCTTTAGAATCTGAATAAAAACTGTATTTTCACTCAGTCAGGGCTTATTAGCAAGTACCGACTGAGATATGAAATGTATTCACCACTTTGGACAGCTCTATCACTTTAAGTCTTTGAGGAATAGAAAGAAGCATTTTAGCAAAGTGGCCTTGAGCCTTGTGCGCTTGAGCCTCCAATAAAAGCAGTGGATGGATAAGGAGAGTGGCTTTGTGGATGTGTGTTCTCTTGTGCTGCCATCTTTGTGAGGATAAACTTCAGCTCTGGACATGGAGAACAAGTACATCAACATTGAAAAGGGCTTCGGTCAGGACATTTCGGGACTTGGTTAGGGTAATACTCAGATAAATATGCCCTCAGAAGTTTATAGATAAGATACTTGCAGTAAACTGAAGAGCAGACTTAATATTTATTACAGCCAGCTGCAGCCCGGCTTGAATATTTTCTCACAATTATGCACTGATAATCCTTCACCCTTTAAAGTGGGTAGAGGCTCTTTACAATGAAATGCCAAGACCAGCACAAATCATTTTCTACCGTACCTTTCCCATTATATCTATTTGAATTATAGCTCTTACCCATTGTCAACATCACAAAGGACATCATTAATTTAACAGAATTTGTGTTTTTATTATACTTATTAAGCGGGTTCTGATAAATAAATAAAGGCCATAATAAACCTGTAACTCATGTTCCTTCAAAAGTGAGTACAGTCAAAACGTTAAGACGCTTTTTGAAAGATCACAGATGAGTCTGCCATTTGTTTGACATTTATTATCAAGACCAAACTGTGGATAGAGGAATGTAGCGCAAATGTTCACAATATGGGGTTTAAAGCGTAATGCAGGCATTGCAAGAGAGGCAGGAACTCAATGCTCCCAAATATTATTTGAAAGATATTCCACTGGAGTGCAGGACTTGACAGCACCAGATGCACAAGTGCTTTAATCATCCTCTGCCCTTTACTCCTACATCTTTGACTTACTTCATCCAACACCACAGAATATAATTACGTTAATTGAGACAAGCATTCATACACACAAATATTTATCCACAGTTAATGGTGAGCTCCAAGGCCATTAACACCGAGGGATCATTCTTAACTCGGCTCCTTCACTTGTTAATGTCGCGCCACTTATCCATTTCAATCACCTGTTGAGAAAATGAACCAATATACTGCTTAGTTCTCTCCTCTTGTCTGTCTCAGGATACAGCCTACGTCACCCAGTTAACAAACACCTTTTTGATGGTTTAGGAAACCAAATAAAAAATAAGTATCGCAAATAGTTTTATCAACCTTTTTTCATAATGGCAAATGACATTTGGGTGGTTTTGTTCTTACAAAGTGGCATTTTCATACGAAGCGCACAGCGGTTACCATTGTCCATTTGGTAATTAGGAAACTCTAATTAACTTAAGCACCCTGAAGTGAAGGGACAGGCACGGTTGGTGGTGTCTGTAATGATCAGCTGGCACAGTGCAATGGGCTGCTCTGTTCTATGGTGGCACAATATGAATCAAACTAAATAAAATAGTAATTTTAAAAGCAACAAAAATATTACCAGTTAAGGCCGATTCAGTTCTGAAACTTCTCATTACATATGAGATACCCCTGCTCTAAACTGTAAAACAAAATATACCTTTTCTCATTCAGGGAATGTTATCCAGTCTCTTTGAATGTAGAGGCTCACTCTGCAGTTATATCCATCAAAGTTATTAGCTACTAGTTTTAAGGTGGTGTTGAAGTGACTGGTGCCTATGAACAAAAGGCTCCTATTTCACTGTAGATCAGTCCTGCCCCCAGTACTTAGGCCACACCCCCTTTATTACACATGAACCATCTCTCATGGAAGCTTGTGGGAGGCATCATTGCACTCAACAGCAATGAATGAATCGTGTTGTGTTTGTGTGAAAGGGATACACTGATGCATGCACTGTTGCAGCCATTTCTTGCTTACAACAGCCGAGTATATGCATGATTCATCTGACAGCTTAATTTCAACTTGATTTCATAAAGATGGCACATTCACATTTCATTTGCTCTGGAAATCATTCATGCTAGTTTTGAGCTGATGTGTCAATGTTATTTGTGGGTAAACCCTCTACTGGGATTGCACTGTTGTCTTATTGATGGAAACGGTTAGTAGGGCTGCACGATTTTGGGAAAAAATCTAAGTGCGATTTTTCTGACAAATATTGCGATTCGCGATATTTGTTTTTAAGCGACCCAACGGAAGTTTATTGTAAAATGCGGCCATATCTCCGACTAGGAAGGTCGCATCAACATGCTCCCGTCTCTAGCACCCCCGTAGCCCGAGCTACGAGTGAAAGAACTAAGCTTACATGAAACTTCCTTTGGGTTGCTTTAAAGTCAAGCTTCAGTTTAAGATTCACCCTGTAATAGATATAGAACATGTGATGGAGCATTCCTAACCTGACTCAGATGGTTGGTTTCACCAAACCATCTAGGAGAGCTCTATTGGAAGCCATTTGGAAAGGGCAGGCACTTTCAAAAATACTTGGCAGGTGATTGGATCAATCTGTCTATCACCTTCTATCATGGGCCACTTCTGATTGGTGTGGATGACTGACACACAAGATTTAAAATCAATTAATCGTTCAGCCCTAACGGTTAGCCATGATGGATGTTGGGCCATACACACAAATGTATCTTTTGTAATCCCAACCTGGTGGAAATTATGCACACTCCCTCTAAAACAGGTGTACCATGCGGTATGTTAATAACAGTGTGAAAGTGGTACGCATTAACACTCAGGGTCAATGATTCATGAAATTAAGGCCCTTTATTCTGTGTTCTGTGCTTGTTGTGTATATTGCAAAGGCAATCCTGTTCCTTGTGTGGATATTAAAGCAAGCTGCTCTAATGCCAACACTTGCAAAAATAGGATATAGGAAGCAGCTAGAGAACATCCATTGTATTTTTTATACATTTGTTTTTCTCAATTATCTTGTTAATATATTTGTTTTCTGCATTCTAATACTCAAATGGCATCGTTGTTGCCTTTCTTTCAGTCTCAAGGGCAAAGGCAAAAATAACTGTACTTTATTCTGTCTTTCTTTGATGTAATTCGCTGTATTTCTAAAGGCCAACACTGTGCCTTTCTCTCCAAAGGCTCGTCCTATTTCTTCAAGGGGAAGGAGTACTGGCGAGTGCCGAGCAGCGACATGGAGGCGGAGGCAGGATACCCCCGCTCCATCGCCAAAGACTGGCTGCTGTGCACCGAGATGCAGGCAGACTCTCCGGACACGGAGACGAGACTCAACGTGCAGCATCAGCCGGACCACGCAGAGAACGGGTTCGAGGTGTGCTCCTGCACCTCGGACTCCGCCTCCCCTTTAGGCGCCCACCCCTCCCCCTCCCCCCTGTGGCTGCTGTCCCCCCTCTGGACGCTCTCACTGGCCCTCCGCTCTGAACTGCTATGATGCCAAAACATGGGACGAGGTTCCTGAGCTGATAGTTGGAGGGTGAATGGACACTCAGTGCAAGCAAAAACTGGAATATTTCCTTTCACAGTTTCATTCGGTATCCTTTAGCTTATTTTGCTGTTATTTATTTTACATGATGCAAGAATTCATCCTCATGGACATCAACCCATTAATTGACTGAAATGCCTCATCTCTTCAAGGAAAAGGTTATAGAATCGTATTCCAAGATTAATCATTTGTGTTCATGTGCAGCAGGTTAACCTCTGCAAGGCCTCACGTACAGACGGGTTCATCCTGAGCTGTAGGCAGGCTTTATTACGCAACATTTGATTACAATTAGTAATTACAAGTAGATAGTTCAAGATTCTGCCTCTACCCGAATAAGGTGGAGGTGATAGGAATTTGTATGTGTTGTTTAAAACACTGAAAAATGACTTTTGAAAAAAATAAACACATAGTTAGTCCTTACAAGGACGGTCACAGGGATATTTGCAATTATAAAAGTAATTTTTGTTTACTTGTGCACCACTAACACTTTTCAACCGCCTAACATTCAGTGTGAACACCAATACTGCGAGAGCGGTAAGGATGGATGGACAGAGGAACTGCTGCTCATGTACGTATTCATCATTTCCAACTCAGATTCGGAAGCATTCCTCGCTCTTAGTTTGGTTGTATCTTTTATATTAAATTTAGATGAATAATATTCCTGTTTATTTGACATTGCGTCGATCAGGGCGTAGAGTTTATAGAGGTTTTGTTCGACTGATGGACATTTACTTTATCACCCCTAGCTCCTTCTGAAGAATAAAAACGTGTTTTTATTCTTGCTGTAAAGATATATTTACCTAGAGAAGGATATATTTGAGTTGAAAGGTTCTGCAGTTGATGCATAACCAAGTGGACTGTGTATATTTTAAGCTGTGTTTTCTAATGTAAAATATTTTTGTATAAAAATAAAATCTGAATGACTTTAAGTTGTGACATAAATTTGTATCGGGGTGCATTATCTTGTTTTTTTAGTACAGTGTTGCTGCTGTGTGGGTGTGAGAGTGGCAGTGCCATTGAAAGGATTCGGCCTTGAAGACAGATGAAGGTAACAACGACAGCTTGCCGACACCAACTGGGAGCCGCTCTCAATTCTGATGTTCTTAAGCGTGTTTTCTCTTGTAATGGTCACTGCTGCTCATCAGCAATGCAAACCGCATCGTGTCAATCACACCCTCACTCTGAGTCTGCTGCTGGCAGAGGATTATACAGTGTAACCATGTAATGTCACCTAATCCAAAAATATTCAGGAGCTCAGATACTACTTATTCACAAATCAACGTCGACAGGATGCCAGGCCTGTCGAGTATTGGTAGAGCACTGTCTTCTTTACGCAAAAAGCCCTACTTTTTGAGTGAGTGAGTTTTATAAATTGATCAATCAAGAAAATAGCATATTAATTAATTTTTTTTTAAATCTTTTTATTTACTTTGTTTGCAGACATGGCACTTTCAGCACATTATATAAAGTACAGGACAATTTATCTGTTAAAGGAAAGAAAAACACCCATCCCCTATCCTCACCCCTACCCCATTAGGTCATGGTCCCAGACAAAACGGTAATAATACAAATACATAAAATAATAAATACAATAAAATAAATAATGAAGTAACAGGAGACATTTTAATGACACCAATTATGATTGACCAATTAACCATCACACCACATAAAGTTAGAAATGCTGTGTTACTAATACATGTTACTTGTGCTGGTAGAGACCTCAAATTATCTAAATAAAACACGCAGAGAAGTCTGCAGGATTTCTCTGCTCGGTCTAGAGCCTTCTCAAGCTGCAGGCTGAACCTCTATATAGTCTTGAAGGTAAAACCCGGGGCAAATTAAGTCCTTACACCACTAAATGTATTGCTGTGAGCCATAATGATCTAAGGCGACTCTTTGATCCTTATCACCTTCATTTCTCTCATCTGAATTTCAGCAGCTGAACAGTGAGAAGATATAATTAGACAGATTTAGGAGAGCAAATCCGAAACCGTAACACTCTGGATTGGGGGACAAAAACAGGATTGTGAATTTGTAAATGTCCCCCTATCCCCAGTGGAAATTACAATTAACAGCACAAATTGACACCTAAGGCATGCACAGCAATGAGGTACACATGTGTGCATATCTCTGTGTGGAGGTGTATTATAGGGCTGCGGATGAACCCCTACCATAATATTGCAGACCCATTCGGTTTTGAAGTAAAAAAGGAAGTTGAAAAAGTCACTCAATCGCCATTTCTGCCAACAGCAGCCGTTTTCCTTCCCATCCTCTTGACACACTCCAGTGGTGTTAATTAACTGGTGATGCTCAGCAGCCACCAGGAGAACACCTGCGCCCACAGGCAGCAGGATGGAACACTTACTACCAGAACAATTAGGTATTTAAATGTAGAAATACTAGAAATATGAATGTAAAAATCTACACTTTGCTATTTCACAGAATTCGTTAAAATACTGTCATCATCGTTAGAGCTTCTTCTCGAGTCGCCACATGGCACTCTCCTGCTTAAGTCTCCAGATGGGCCAGGCAGAACCATTCAATCACAGCGTAACCAAAATATTCTAGGGCAGTACATCTGAGAATTTGCAGTGGGATAGTTAACAGGACAAGAGCGTAGAGTAGGAGGACAGGAAGTGAGAGATTAAGGGACAAGATACACAGGGTGAGAAACAGGCAGCAACAGAACTGAAAAGGACAAATAGCTGTAGAGAAAGGAAATGTAAATGTCATCTCCAGAGAGAGAACACCAAAGATAAAAAGACAATTTAGCATTAAGAACATAATCCACAAAGGACTTAGGAGACAGTTTACCCACGGCTGCAGCTCATATGGTCTGTTTATTGGCAAGCATTACAACTAGGGCCTTTTTGTGTTGACTCATTTCCATTTCTTATAACGAAAAAAAAGTGGACAAATGAGTGCTACATTAAGTTCTAACAGGATGGTCATCTTTGGCAGTATAATTGACTACCTAAAACAATTCAATTAAAGAGCTTTATTAGCATGACCATATTTACATACAGTATTGCCAAAGCTCTGCCATTGCAAAATCCATTCACAAATACTTGAAACAAACACAATTCACAAGATTCCTTTTCCAAACGATGTCCATAATAAATCATAAAGCGATTACATTCTGCATTACAGCCCTGACCAAAAGAGAAATGGGATCAAAGGTACATTCTGCAATGCCTACATCATTTTACCGAGACATTTCTCATGGTAGACTTATACATAGACATTTATCCAACAGTTTATTGCTGCATAAGGAGGACTCTCCTTTTTGAAGTTCTTATAGGAAGATGGATATTTTTCTCTTCTCAGATCTTTTTAAGGAATGTCTATGGTTTACATCTTTCACATTTTATTGTAAGTGTGTCTTACAATATGGAGGTGCAAAGTGTTTTGAAGTCATATGAATTCTGAACTATGACCTCTTTCAGACACCCGTTTCTCAATCTCGAGGATGCTGGTTTGGTAGTCGCGTACTTCCAAGTCACTTCCTTCAGAAACGAAGCAAGTATGCTTCCAAGCCACGGCTTCGGAAAACGAAGAAGAATGGAACAGGTTAACAAGTGTGCCACTCTCTCTAATGGTTTCAACATAAACCGTACCGAAAATAAATACCTCACGATGTCTATCTAATTATGAACTTGCTTTACTTTCACGGAACACATTTTTGGTGATAACAAACAAATGTAACAAAGTAACATATTTACCAACACATGTTCTACGCCACTACATACTTACATTTAAACGTGTGCTGTGTTGGTTCAGCCATTCTCCGCAAGGGTTTTTGAAATTGGTCCGTGCGCAAAGCATTGTGGGGATTTTAAGGACGCGAAGTCTACCCATGTGCAGCCTCGAAATTTCCCCCAAACCAAGGACGCGGTCTCGGTGGAATTCCAAGTATGCTGGAGATTGGAACAGTCCTTCGGCGGCACTCGATGACGTAGCATCCTTGAAATATTGGCTTGGAAACCAGTATCATCGAGATTGAGAAACGGCCTCTCTTTGTACAGGATTATTTCTGTGTTTGTTTGTGTTCAGACTCTTTGCTTTCAGGAGAGCACTCCACAGAACGGGAGGTGGTGGTCTGGGGGGGGAGCAGCTGTTGTGTGTGGCCTGTCCTCACACACACATCAAAGAGCTGGGAGCAAGACCCCTGAAGCTGGCACAGGGGCAGAATACACAACACACACCTCCAAACAACACACACCTCCAAACACCTGACAAGGGACAACGCTGGGGCCGTGGGATAACGACACGGAATAAAGAGCAGTTGCTTTTGGACCACAATGAAAACAACCCAATTGTAGGAACTGAAGAAAGTTGTTAAAAAAACCTGTTTTGACCTCACACATATAGATTCAAGGTATGAATGCAAATAGAATACTCATGAGTTATAACTCCCACCATGTAACTCTCTAACGCCCTCCGCCAGCATGACTAAACTCATAATGCAAGTGGGTTCAGCCATGCTACAAATATGTAGATTTATTTAAATATGTGAGATACTGCTGTGCAGGCATGGATCCTTTTCTTTAACTGGAAATGACACCCGAAGGCCTTTGCACCCATTATCAATGACAGGGTTAATGTAGGCCGGGCAGAGCCAATCCATCAGTCTGAGGGGAGGCAAACTGAAGCTGAAATATTTACTGCTGGAGCAATTTCCTTCAAAACTCAGAAGGTGTCGCAGTGAGGATGTAGTGGGATGTTAACTGCTATAGGAAACGCTTCAGCGCTGCTTTCTGAACATGTGTGAGTTTTTAACAACATTATTGTTCAAGCCTTCTAGATAATGTAAAATAAATAAAGACAAACAGCAGGAAAGTCCTGAGTTTGAATTGTAGTTTTAGTTCTTCCCATTGAGGTTTTTGGTACAGGGGTTTCTGATGGTGAGTTAGTCTTTAAAAACTTCCCATGGCAAGCAACCATTATCGCAAATAAAAGTAAAGTGTGGATTAGCTTTTAAACTAAGTATTAGCTCATACTGATTTTTATGGTAGAGATAGGCAACTTTAATTCATTCTTAAAACCAGTACAAATATGCAAGCAAGTTAAACTATACTAATTTGCCCATATAAACTGTTGGCTCTCTGCTGCTCTCTGCTGGTGGTGAAATATGACATTTTAACATGAACTAATCAGCAGGTTTTTTTTTCAATAAAATCACTGGATCAGACTCATAGACTGTAGATAACTTTTGTTTATTTAATATACAAATCAAATAATGTCAATACAGACAAGTCTGAACAATATTCTTGTAAACAAGAAATAGTAGTATTTACAAAAAAGCGTTGGAAATATACTTATACAAAAATAATGTGTATACAAAAAGAAGTTGAAAATATCCTCTGAAAAAAATCAAAGGTACAAAAAAAACTTGTATACAAAAATAAGCACAACATGGTCAGCTTTTTGTATTGGTCTCCATCACCGTCACCATCCTGCCTATCAAGCCAAGCCATGACTGTTGGCTCTGCTCTAGTCTGTCCAAAGCACGTTTGAACTCATCATTGGTCTCCTGCTCCAGCTGAAGTAACTTACGATTCATTTCACTTTTTTTCTTCCAAAAGTTAATTATCCAAAGCCTCTGTACACCCCCCTCTATATTTACATGTAATGGTTTGGTCCTGCCTCCAGAGGCTGTGCGGCACCGCACTTGAGAGTGAGAGCGCATGGCCCTTTCTCATTTAATCAAATCATAAGCCTCATCCCAATACCCCTCCTCGACGACTCCTTTCCCTCACTCGCGTCCCTTCCTTGCATCTTAGCTCCGCCTCCGTAAGATGCGAGCGAGGGACACGAGTTGATTGATTGATTGATTGAAAAGTTTATTAACAGCTTGTATATTGGGTACAGTACAGCTCAAAACATACAATTGTTAAGGGGATGCAGACCAGAGAAAGACTTTCGTCTTGTTTACATCAGGGTCCCCCATTTCCAATTCATCATGTGAGGAGGAGGTGTCGCGAGGACAGAGGAGTCCTCAGGTATTAATTGGGATGTCCTCGTTCACTTAAACGTCACTCTTAAACAACGTCTGTTAATGATGACATGTGCACAGCTGTCTCCCCTCTCATCGGGCTTAACTGAATAACCCTTTAGAACCGGCCCATTTCTTGTTAAATATTTATTTAACTGAATGAATCGTTCTCTTGTTAGTCAAGGAATTCAATGATGACTGCTTTTGTGTTCCGTTTTGGTATAAAATGTAGCCTACATTTAAATAAAAATATAATTATAGTAATGTGAAAGCCTTTTAGAAATGAATTGCACATAATCATTCCCACGGAGCTGTGAGCACTTATACATTTATGTGACGCTTTTCCACTCATCTTCCAGTTGTCGGTTTTCCTCTGTTGAAATCGACCAGCTGTGAAGGTGGGGGCGGGGCTTTTATACGCGAGTAGTGAAAACACTTCCGCGTAGTCTGCTCGCGTGTATCCTCCCTTTCGTCTCCTCCTGCACCCCTTTCTCATTTCTCTAACTCCCTCCTCGACTCCTATCCTCGAGACTTAGTCCCGCCCACAGGAGATGCGAGCGGAGGAGCCGAGGAGGGGAACCGAGGAGAGAGGAGGGGAAGCAGCAGGCGGTTAGAGAAATGATAACTCCTCTCCTCTGAGCGGTCATTTTAAAGAGACGTCCATTAATGATGACAGGAGGCAGAGATGGGGACTCGAGTCTGTGACTCGGACTCGAGTCGCACTTAAGTCGCACACACAGAGACTTCAGACTTGACTTGGACTCCTGCTCAAAAGACTTCGGACTCGACTTGGACTCGTGTTTTGGGACTCGTGAACAATCATTGTATTTTCTATTTTTGGCGTATTAAAGGTGGGGTAGGTAAGTTTGAGAAACCGGCTCGAGATCGCTAGAATTTGAAAATACACAACCGGAGAAAATCTGCCACTTCCTCACAGAGCCCCTCCTCCAACACACACGAACGCACACATGACCAATGAGGGCACGAGATAAGTTTGTGCCCCGATGGGAGGCTGACAGGCAGGTAGGCCATCCAGTTACTTTAGCCGGGCCGGCTATCGGGATGTTAAGAGCATTCCATGGAATATAACAAAAAGTGTATCTCGAGCCGGTTTCTCAAACTTACCTACCCCACCTTTAACATTAACATCATGGTAACACCATGGCGACCGGCGGCACACCTGCAGCTGTACCGCTTGTAATTAGGTTCAACTATAAAAACTTCGAACAAAACGCCGGCGGCACCAACTAAAGGAGCGCACACTGCAAAGTCTGCAATATTAAAATCAAGGATGCTGGTGCAACAACGTCAAATTTCATCAGGCACTTGAAAACTCACCCGGAGAGGTCAGTCACATTAACGCATATGGACGGTTAGCAAACATGTTTAGCTCAGCATCAGCTATGTAATGTTAACTTAACTTGCTACTAGCTTTGTAATTGAATATTTGAAAAGAGGAGTGAATGTTTGCTTGTCACACTTGTTTGCGTTGAGTGGCGTTGACATCCAACTCTTGACATGACATAAAAAAGGTCGGTAACGTTAATCATTACGTTCCGCTGCTACCATCTACTGGCTAACGTTAAACGTAGAAAAATACATAGTTACATACATAAATACATCTGTCGGTTTATAGGCAGGTTACAGGTTTATTGTTGACCACGTAACGTTAATGTTACAGGTTTATCAGGTTACCATTACACTGGGTTTGAGTGAGAGGATAGAGGAATATGTTTATTTATAGTAGACTTAAAAGATGTAATTAGAGACCCAGTGTAATTAAACAATACGGTTGCAGAGGTCACATTTTAACATTTTTGTCCACTGGCCAAATGGCTAGCCTAGTGAATGTTGAACTGTTACCAGCCACTCAATAGATTGCCATTGTTATTTGTGGCTGGTGCATGCAACATACAGTACCAGCCACTTGCATGATTTACCAGCATTTGGCTGGTAAATGGTGTTAATGGTAGATATCTCTTTTGGAACAGGTCATTTTTTAATATCACCAGTTCAGTATATTTCAGATAATATTGCAGCAATAGTTTTTTAGTTGCAAATGGCATAGAACAAATGTTTACTCTTAAGTACTTTTAACACAGTTTCCCTGCGGGGGATTAATAAAGTATTTGTGATACTGATTTCTGATTCTGAAGTGTTTTGCTTATAAGTTGTTTGCATTTAGCTAAAGTGTGATGTTTTTCCTCATATTGCATTGCAATAGCCTGTTTAAAGTGATCATATAACAAACAACTAATCAGTACTGATACTGTATGCGAATAGATATAGGAGTGATAATAATACAGTAAATGCTTTGAATTTCTTAGATATAGCTGTGCAGTATTCTTAACAGACTGGATAGCAGCAGACAATAGAAGGCTTATTACAACCAGAAGAGACATGAGACTTTTATTTTTTAGAGACTTGAGACTTGACTTGGACTCGTGACCAAAGACTTGAGACTTGATCAAGTCTCACCCCACAAAGACTTGAGACTTGACTTGGACTCGTGACCAAAGACTTGAGACTTGACTTGGACTTGCAAAAAAAGACTTGTGAACATCTCTGACAGGAGGCACAGCAGCCCTCTGTCTGATGGACAGATCTGTTCATGACCACTTCTAGCCTATATTTACTTTGATTTATTCACAGTGCGGTATAATGAGACAATAACAGGCTACAGATGCGGACACACACACACATATATATATATTTATATAAATATATACAATTTCAGAATCAAACAGAGCACTCTCATAATTACGTAACACTATCGAAGACTGGATATAGCCTATACCCCCCCCCCCCCCCCCCCCCCTCTCTGGTCGCTACAATGAGGAAAATAAATTACGGGCCAAACGTTTTATTTACAAGTAGCCTATTACAAGTAAGCAGAGGACACCAAACCAACTGAGACCTGTCTGTCCGCTGCATCTACGCACTGTACAACACACACACCTACACACTGTACCACACACACCTACACTACGCACATACAGTTCCTAAAACAGGCTACAGCCGTTATGTGAAGCACTAAATGGTTTTAGAATTTTTTTTAATATCGACTCTTTGTAGATATCTACTAAACTAAAGCAAATAAAAAGAGTAGGCCTGTTATACTGAGTGATATATATTATACTGACACAGCTGATATAAAGGGACACCTAGTGGTCCACTAGGTGTCCCTTTATATCAGCTGTGCACCTTTATGGTGTAAATACAGCCTATCTACCAATTGGATCAAATATAAAAGTCAGCCGAATTAGTGTTGATACTGCAAGGAGACGTATTGTGTGAAAAGAAAGATGTTGATGTAATGTAAGATGTTGTTTAATGGCTGATATATTTATGATCCATGTCACGTTTTCAGTGTTGGCGGCAGTTCCCCATGTTTGTCTAGAAGTCTTCTCATCAGGGCTCTATAAATAGAGAACTACGGCAGATATGTAATATTTAATGCAGCCGAACCGTGTATTATAATGCCGTTATGTGATGACTTCCAAAGAGAAAAGCAAGCACACTCGGAATAAAGTGTTTTCGGTCTGTTTCCGGTATTTGTTTATGACGATGTGATGTGAGATGTGAGACTGGAATTGCACAGGGGAAAATAACGTATCTATGCCACAATTTTAGATGCGGATTTTGTTAAACTAATACGTTTGCGCTGTGGACCAACACTATACATTGACGGGGAAGGGGGTAGCAATAAAGATTACACCATTAAACTATTACACAACATAACAGAAATAATATCGATAGCAGCGTCCCTAGCAACCACCTTGGTAACAATGAAAACGTAGGCCTATCGACACAATTTCCTGAAGTAATCTTCGTAATAACTAGCAAACTAAAGATCATGTACATCCACTGCACACATAATCTGAAATAACAACTCATATTTCTCGCATCAAATGACATCAAAACGCATTTTAATGGCCAAACTAACTTTAAAATAGGCATTTTACACCGAGAATAAAACGAAGTTCGGCCATGTTTTTTTTCTGCAGGGAGAAATGTGAAGATCACGTGACATAGACGCCAGCCATTGGAATGAATGGTGAAAAAAACGTAGGGATCTTACAATTTCAGAGGCGTTTTTGTAGAAATACTACGTCCTACGTTGTGGACCAACGTAGTTATTACACGTTTTTTTGTGAGACTGGGCTGCAACCACTACCGTCGGCGTGTAGCACGTCAGTGTACATGCAACGGTCTCCTCTTGCAACAAGCAGCTCTTCCCAGGAATCTCTGCTCCCAGTGACCCTAGATTTGCCGGCTAATGGGAACTATGACGTCGCCATTTTGTGTGCTTCGCGGATGCGCTCGGCTCCTCTCGACTGCTGCTCGACTGCTGCTCGGGTCTGCTCGGTCAGCTTCCGGATGAGGAGGCATTCGTTCGACCAACTTACAGTAGATAACATTACAAACATTTTTAACAGGGTTCATACTAGTGTAAATAATGTTTGTTTTGGCATTAATAACTGAATGTAATGTTTTCTACTTTTTTACATCTGATGAAGGCATTTGCCTTCATCAGATGGAAAGTGTCTTGACCAACAACTTAAGTGTTTCTTATAGCTATGCAGGGCATGCAAGCGAGCAAACACAAACAAGAACAAACAAACAAGTGAAATGAAGAATAAAATTGAAATTGTACAATATAATATTGTGGTGGTTCATCTTATAATTCAGTCTAGAGAATGCACCAGACAGCATCTAAGACCTGCAAAAATCTAAATTTTCTAGGGGGACGGAGGCCCCCCAAACCCTTCGTGCCATTTCGTCCGCGCGCATTTTTCAGGGCAATCTCTATTGGGCTCAGGCAGGGGCGGATCTACCAGGGTGGCATGGGGTGGCAACTGCCACCCTAAAGAATAGCCTTGCCACCCCAGCTGCCACCCCAGTTGGCATCTTTGTTTTGAAAGAAAAGTTGTGGCTCATCGGATATTTATGAGAGAAAGTCTCTAATGTCCGAGTGCAAGTGAATGCAGCACAAGATGCACGTCATGTAACCCCTCCCCCGGTCCTGGCGCGAGAGTGGAAATATGATTGGTGGCGAATTCACTTGAACGGGCGGACGGCGCAAAACGAGAAGCCTTTCGGACCCAAGCACTGAAGGAATGAGGTAGTTGCGGTCTACAATGACAGAGAAGAGAATGTCAAGTTTGGCTGTACTCAGCATTGAATCAAAACGCACTACAGTTGTTGATCTTAATAAGTTTGTGAGGCGTTTTGCTGAACAAAATAGTAATCGCCGCATTCAGCTGTAATAGACATGCCAACTTGATGCTCTGCTCACGGATGACTCGATGAGAATAACAAACTGTTAAGATGATGACCTTGTATGCGTGTATATATTTTTTTCTTTGAGGGGGTCTGCCCCCAAAAAACAGTTTTAAGTCCTGAGAAAGTAAAATAAGACGGTGTGTAAAACTACACTGCCCAGCCAACAGAAAGTAACCACTTTGATTTAACTAGGCCAGTAGGTAAGGACCTTCCACTGGATAATAACTGCAGCGATGTTTTAGCTGAATACACGTTTTTTAACCCTAACTGATGCAGTTAGTCACTTCTTTAATGTTTGTTGTTTCTGATGTAAAGTCAAGGTTGTAACTGTATATCAATAATGATATAATTACTTGTTTTTCAAATTTGAAGGAGGGTGAGCAAGCATCTTGATGAACATTCATCATTTACTCCTCCAAAGAATATAGTTTATTCAATAATAAATGAATATGTGAATCATAACAGTTCTTCACTATATCTGTAAAGCGTATTTGAGCACCTGTAAAAACGCTAACAAATTAAATCTATTATTATTACTATTTATTAACAATGATTGACAGCTGATAGGAATAATATGATTGTTAATAGTATCATATTCATACAGACTAACATCGATGAGACAGTTAATTAATGTACTTATTGCAGCAGTCTGCATAGATTTGACCCTGCTGGTCTAAGAGTGAGACAAACTCATTCAGTTATTGTTCAGTCAAAAATTCATTAAATTACGTCTGCCACCTTATATGTAAGGCTTTACTGATGTGCCACAATAATATCACCTATGTGATTGAGTTAAAATATTAATATTGTGGCTTTCCAAGTAAACATTGATTGTAGGGGTCTAACGGTTCACAAACATTTCGGTTCGGTACGTACCTCGTTTTTAGGACACGGTTCGGTTCGGTACGTTTTCGGTACAGCAGAAAAAATTATCACAAAACATTAAATATTTTTTTTAAATTATTATTAAACTGACTAATGTATTCAAATAAATACAAAATATAGTAAAATAAACTTTAAGGTGCAGCATTTCGATGAACTGAAATAATCTGTATTTGAACTGTACTAGTACCTAAGCAGCAAGCTTGACATTAGGACTTGCTTGTCATTGTATTTTCATGTTGTTTAAAGAAAGATGAACTTGTCCACAATGTCTTTGTCCGTCATCCTTGTACGTAACTGCGAAACCAAAATGTTCCCAAACCAGAGACTTCAATGATGCTGGAGGATTTTCAGCTCAACTTTATCTGCGTTCGCCATTTCGACAGTTCCTCAAATTACTGACTACATGTGAACGCATCCCTGTGACCAGCTCTCATATTATGCCTCTCGTCCAATGAAATGACTTGGTCGCTCTATGATATATACCTGAGATTACTTCCAGAAAGTTGTTCATGTTCTCAATTTTTTACGTTTAACGCTATATTCGTTCGCTACACACGTTTACCGAACCGAAGGGCCCGTACCGAATAATTTCAGTACGGGTACGTGTACCGTTACACCCCTAATTGATTGATATGATTGCGATTTAAATCAGCATATACGTCTGTCAGGGGATGCCACCCCTCAAAATCTCCTGCCACCCTCTTGCCACCCCATGAATATTTGTCTAGATCCGCCCCTGGGCTCAGGGCCATCTGTAAATTAGCTTAGATGGCCCACAGGGCCATCTCCCAAAATCCTTAATGTCATGCACTGAATAGTAATACTGTTCCCTGTTGCCATGTACATTTATCATGGCATAGTCATTGTAGTCATTGTTATAGTCAAGTTATGAAACTGCGGCCATAATAACAATACAAACATTTCATTTATGAGACTGGGTTGGTGGTTCCGACACGGTATACTCCAAACCAGATATGTCTGTTAACACAATATACACATAATGAACTAGAGTAACCCGTCAACAAATCATAAATCGTTAGTGAGAAGAAAGAAGATACATTGGGGCGTTAAATGTCTTTGCCATGGGGATACCCGCTTGTTAGCATTAGCATGCTAGCGCTATTATTGGTTTGGATCAGGTTTGGATGCACATCAGAGGCCTCAGGCCTGTACTACGAAGCTGGTTCAACCTAACCTGGATATGTTTGAGTTAGCCGGTTGGCCTAATCCAAAACATACGCGCTCTCACTAAACTGTACTACGACGCTGGTTATCAAGTGGATCGCTCAAGCCAGCTGTGTCCTATCTAGTTAGGTGCGCGTTCACATGAAACGGGTGGCATTTGGAGCAATCGACCAATCAATCACAAACATGGACAAGCGTACTGACAGCGCGTCATACTTCCTGAATGAAAAGTCAACTATAATATTAGACATATGAAGAAGTTAAACTTGAAATATCCATGACTTAAACACTTTATCCAAGATAAAAGCCACATAGCTGCACCTGCAAGGTGAATACAGCTGGTAAAAGAAAAAGTATTTGAATGCGTACATTAACAGGTTTATGATATCACTGCCCCGTCCAAGACACGAGTGGATCTGACTTTAATTACATTTGACTCGAGTGTTTCGTCAACTTAATGTGTTGCTTAAAATAATACTTATGCATACAGTATGTGACACTGGGAGTGTTGCACAGCCAGATACGGCTCAGCTGACTCAGATAAGGAAATATATGATACATTATGATGTGATATGAATAATAATGGGACACATCGACGTCTGCACTCACAGTGCTGCTGACTATAGGCTACGTAATGTTACTTTGATCCGGTTACTTATGTTGTGGCAGATACTTAATTAAGCTTTCTTAACATAGCCTAATAGTATAATAGTTATAATAGTCAGATTGCTCTGAAGATGGGAGGTGATGTTTGTAATATCTTGGATATTAACAGACAACGGAACAGTTGGTTATTTAACAGTAGTCAGTTAACAATACTATGACATCTCCCTTGTTCCCTTTTAACAATATCAACACATATCAATAACTTAGATATATTTTCTTTAACAATATCAACACATCAATAACTATGACATCTCCCCTTTTTTCTTTTTTTTTCTTTTTACAATATCAACACCCTTTTTATTTATTTATTATTGAACTGTCCCCTCACAGGTCAAGTCTCTGGACAGGTCTAACAGGTCTACCAGACCTGGTTTGGATCAGTCCATCAGTGTTCCTTGTTGGACCAGGCGAGCCATATTCTGGGCTCATCTGAATGTCTGGTGTGTTATTCCTGGGATTTGTGTCGTCGTTCGCTGGAGGCCCCGCTACGGGCACCGCTTGGAGATGTCGACGGTTACGTCTGTACAGAGCACCCTGCTCCGTCTCGATAAGATAAGACCTCTGTGTAACACTCTCACCTGCCACTACTGCAGGTGTGGACCAGGTCTTTTGATTGTCCAGTCTGGTGAGAACATGGTCTCCTCGCTGCAGTGGTGTGAGCTCTCTCACGCCATGGCGCTTGTTATAGTAGAAGGCCTGTTTGCTCTTCTCCGCAGCATCTCGAGCTCTGATGTGATGTCTGCTCGGCCACTTTGGTTGCAGGTTCTTGGCCAGAGTGGGCAGCGTCGTCCTGATTTTCCTGCCCATTAGGAGCTCTGCCGGACTGACACCCGTACTGCTGTGTGGAGAAGAACGGTAAACCATTAAAGCACGTAGGGGGTCCTTTTGTCTCAGAATCCCCTTTGCCGTTTGGACTGCACGTTCAGCATAACCGTTTCCTTGTGGGTTGTGGGGACTAGAGGTTGTGTGCTTAAAGTCCATGTCACAGGCAAAGCCTCTGAAGACATCGTTGCTGAACTGCGGTCCGTTGTCACTGACAACCTCCTCCGGTATTCCGTGCCGGGCAAACGTGGCTCTCAGCTTCAAGATCACATGTGCACTAGTCGTGGTAGGCATGTGGAGTATCTCCAGGTATCTAGAGTAGTAGTCAGCTATGACTAGGTAACTCTCTCTCTCATGTTCACATAAATCTATGCCAATTCTCTTCCACTGCCTGTCTGGGAGAGGTGTTGACAGGAGAGGCTCTCTGTTCTGTGCTCTCCTCTGCTCACGACAGTACATGCAGTTCTCGACTTTGTGTGTGATCTGTGTGGCTATGCCAGGCCACCACACCGAAGTGTTGGCCCTGTCTCTGCACTTGTTAAGACCTTGATGGCCCTCATGTATGCGTTCTAGTATCTCTGACCTCAATCTCCCTGGTATCACTATTCTACTCCCTCTGGTCACTACCCCATCATGCATAGACAGTTCGTTCCTAACGGGAAAGTACTCCCTAACACAGGTGTTTATGTGTGCTAGGTGTTCAGGCCACCCCTCTTGTATGTACCTGATCACTTCTTGGAGCTGCTCGTCCGCTGCCGTCTCTGCGTGGATGCTGTCTATCTTTTTCGGCGATGCTGGAATGCTGCTCATCACAGCTGCTACGTAACACTCCACGTCTGTGTCTCTACTGAGCTCCTTGTCTTCCTGTGGGCTCCTGGACAGTGTGTCTGCCACCACCAGGGTTTTCCCCGGCGCATACTCAGCCTCCGGGTTGAACCTCATCAACCGCATGAGGAGTCGCTGGCAGCGGAGTGGCACATTGTCGAGATCCCTGGAGTTCATCAGTGGGATGAGGGGTTTGTGATCCGTAATCAGTTTGAATGCTGGTAGGCATTAGAGATACATCTGAAACCTCTCACACGCCCACACGTTCGCCAGGCACTCCTTCTCTATCTGAGCGTACCTGGTTTCAGCGTCGCTCAGTCGCCTTGAGCACTATGCTACTGGTCTCCAGTCCTCGCCATGGAGCTGCAGCAGGACACCGCCTATCCCATAACTGCTTGCGTCTGCTGAGACCACTGTGCTCCTGTTAACATCATAGTACACCAGGGTAGGTGACGTTGTGAGGAGCTCTTTAACTCGCTCAAAGGCTGCTTGTTGCGCCGGACCCCACATCCACACTGAGTCTGCTTTTAACAGTGCATATAGATGTATAGTTACAATGTAATGTAATGTAATATAGTGGCTGGCCCACTGTGGCGAGGTCTGGAATATATTTCCCCAGGTAGTTGATCATGCCGAGTGCTCTCTTTAGTTCCTGCACGTTTTCTGGTGGTTCAAGTTTGCTGACTGCAGACACTTTGGCCGGGTCGGGTCGTACACCATCTTTGTTGATCACCTGACCCAGGAAGTGCAGCTCCTCCTTTCTCAGCACACACTTCTCATTGTTCAGCTTCAGGCCTGCAGACTCCAGCCGATCCAGAACCTTCTGCAGCCGCTCATCATGTTCGCTGGTGTTGCTGCCATGGATGATGTCATCCATGTAGACGGCAACGCCATCCAGCCCTTCCAGCGTCTCTACCACCTTCCTCTGTAATATCTCAGATGCGCTGCTTATCCCAAAGGGAAGACGTTTAAAACAGTACCTTCCGTACGGCGTGATGAAGGTGGTCAACCTCTGGCTGTCTTTGTCCAGTGGGATCTGCCAGAACCCTGGCGCTGCGTCAAGTGATGAGAAGACTGTGGAGCCGCTGAGCTATCATCCCCTCTGATGTCGGCAAGATGAATCTCTCCCTTTTGACAGCCTTATTAAGCTTCTTTAAGTCCACACAGATGCGTGTTTTTCCAGACCTTTTCTGGACTGGCACCATGGGTGCGCACCACTCTGTTGGGTCAGTCACGGCTTCAATGATGTTGTTGGCTTCCATCCTCTCCAACTCCTCTTTCACTGCACCCAGGAGCGGTATGGGGACCCGGCGTGCTGTGCATACTGCATCGGGCTGGTTATTGTCCTTTAGAGCTATCTTCACAGGCTGTGTTTTCAGTAGGCCAAACTCCTGTTCACTGGTGTTGACCTCACCCACTCGCTTTACTAACCCCATAGCTACAGCTACTGGCCTGCTGAGTAGGTTATTCACACTCTGCCCTCTAATGACATAGAGCCTGCATGTGTATGTTTTTCCCTTGTAGCTGGTCTGAGTTATAAACTGCCCTAAACAGTTCAATCCACCCCCGGGACCACTCGGCACCTTCTTTGGCCTCTGTAGAACCCTTTTTGGCTCCAGTGTTTTGTACACAGTTTCGCTTATGATACTACAATCGGCTCCAGTATCTATTTTAAATTCTACAGGTGAGCTGCCAATCTCTAATGTGACTGTCCATTCATTATCATTGTGAGGCATGCTATTAACTGAGCCCAGATAATAATACTGTCCATCTTCTGATCCCTCACCCTCAGTCACTTCTCTCACCTGCTTGCTCTTGCACACCCTTTCCCAGTGTCCACTTTTCCCACAATTATTGCAAGTAGACCTCCTTGCTGGGCAGTCATCCTAATGGCTGTGTGGCATTTTGCCGCACCGCCAGCACTTCCTGTGGTCATTCTCACTCTCTCTCTCCTGGCGCCTCTCTCTCTGTGGGTGCCGCCACTTCTGTGTTGCACCTCTGCTATGCCGTTGTGCTACTTCCTGCACGGCGTAAGCCCGCTCCCCCTGCTGGTTAACTTGAGCTTTTACCTCCTCTGATTGACGCGCCTCTTGTATCGTCATCTCCAGAGTGAGGTTAAGGATCAGCTGTAGCCTCTGAGACAGATCCTTGTCTAAAATTCCCACCACGATTCTGTCTCTTATGTTTTCCTCACGAGCCGTTCCGAAGTTGCAATGTTCCGACAGCTCATAGTGCGCGTGCTCTCCCGCACGCTGCACTCTCTGGTTGAAACATGCCCGCTCATGTATAACGTTGCGTCTCGGGATGAAATATGCGTCAAATTTCGCCAGTACAACATCATACTGCGACTCATTTTCCTCTTCCCCGTAGGTAAAAGAGCTGAAAATGTTGTCTGCTTCCTTCCCGAGCGCATACACCAGCGTGCTTACTTGAACTGGACCTCCTTCTTTGTCCAACTTAGTAGCTGTCCTGTACCGTGTAAACCGTTTCTTCCAGTCTGACCATTCGGCGGGTTTCTCGAAACAAAAACTCTCTGGTGGTTGAAACTTTGCCATCCTCGACCACTTCTGACACCATGTAATATCTTGGATATTAACAGACAACGGAACAGTTGGTTATTTAACAGGACGCTTTATTGCTCCCTCCGGTGGTACTCTCGCGCCACCCCCACTTACTGTAACTAGCGTAAACATGCCGTAACGTATATGACAACTCCCCTTGTAGTCAGTTAACAATACTATGACAATGTTCTATTCATTTTCACGTTCACACAGTCGGTGATTTTGGCCGGCCGTCTTTCCTGCAACGGCAGTTTAAACTGTATTTCCTCCGCACACTGAGCTCTGATTGGTCAGCAGGTGTGGTGCTTTCGCTGAGTTGATCTCTTATCCTGGAACCTATCCTGCTTCGGAGCACAGACTATGTTCCAGGATAAGTCACCATGGAGATCTAGCCCGCTAAAAAGTGAACCAGCTTCGTAGTACCGGAAATCCCAGAAGTTATCTTGCTAAACAAAAATCCTGCTTCGTAGTAGGCTATACCCCCCTGCTCCGTGGCAGGTTAGCAGCTCAGCATAAGTTACCATGGAGATCTAGCCTGCTAAAAAGAGAACCAGCGTCGTAGGACCGGAAACCCCGAGTTTTCCCTGAAGTTAGCCCGCTAAGCGAAAATCCTGCTTCATAGTAGGCTACAGGTAGACCAGCTTTAGCTATTATTGCCAGGTATGTCGATAGCTACATGGTTTAGTTTATGTTGTAAAACAAAAAGTCACAAATAAATCAAATCGGTAATGCATAACTCACCAGCATCAGATGAGCTCCGCACATTAGGGGTCTCGTCCAACACAATCGACTCGAAAGAGAGCGAGTTCACGGTGGGTCCAAAACCACCCAGAAGGTAGCTGGTCTCTTCAGTTGACCACTGCTGTTTAAATTTGGGGTTTTCCATCGTTGTGTGCAAACTGTTAAAAACGTGGGGTTTTTGTTGCTGTTCAGGAGGTTGATCCCGCCCGTGCCCCCGCCTCCGACGTAAGCGTGACGTATGCGATTCTTTCTTCGACGGGAAAAAAATCGTGCGTGGTAAGAACCGGTTTTCGGGGAAAAGAGCCGGCTCCGCTGCGGTGTGAACAGGAAAAACCGGCGCTCTCTCTCAAGGGCTTTTTACTCTGGCTTTCCTTCCTCTTGCCATCCTCTTCTTTCTTTTTTTGAAAACTTTATTTTAAATTGTTTGAGCAATACATAACACACAAAAAACACATTGACAAACAATACACAAAACACACAATGCATACATATATAAATAACCTGAGCAGAACGTTTATATTCCAGTGAGACGTTCGGTCACAGACTCAATATGCGCCATGGCTGAGTCTGTGATTTGTCCAGGGACCTTCTTCTTCTTAATTCGGTCAAGTATTTGTTTCAAGATGGTGTCACTGTTTATTATTGTCTGATTTAATATAATCTTGCATCTCGTTTTCCAGATCTGCATACACGTGATTCAAATGCTTGCCCTTCTCCTTGTCTCGCCTTGCCCCCTCCTTTACTCCTCTAATTTATTCAGCTAAATTGTTCCATTAGCTTCTCTTCTCTTTCCCTTTATTTTCAATGTCCTGTAATTTACCACAGTAAAAAGTCATTATTGCCTTGACAACATGAACATCTTTTTAAACATCCCTTTTTAAAATAACTAGAACGAGGACTTGCAGTATATTTATTTTCCTGCCTGTTAATTTCTTTCCTTGTATACGTTCTGTTTTTTATTAACAACATGAATGCACCTGAAAATGAACAAGGCGTCAGCAGCCTCACAAGGGATCCCACAAAAAGTAATACATTAAACTTAAACATGTTCAGTGAATTCCTGTGTAGACATATTACTTGTCTTCAGGTCAATCTAAACCACAAACATGATATTTTACCACCAAAGTGAGAATGAATAGATTAATTTTCAACCTTCATGTTTTCCTAAGCCTCTGCCAAAACACCTCTCTACAATCCAATAATGAAAGTGCAGGGTAGAAACTGATAGACATAAACGTCTTCATTCTTTGCAATAATTCAGAATGTCTTTGGTAACTGCATTCCTCCTAACATGTTTGCTCCAGTTAAAGAGCATTATGTGTTGTTAAAGGCCCTTCAGAGAGAGTTCTTTTCATTATTATATTAGGTGCAGAAAAGTTAATTTTCCCAACTGCATGTGACAGCGTGCTCAGCACACCGGGGAATTACAGTGTGCAGAAACTGCTGATTTCCTACAGGCATTTCTCAATCCCCCGGCAATACGTGTGAATGTATTCAAGATTAAGTATACATATGGGAGGAAAAGTTGTTTTTCTAAATGTTTTGCATCATTATAATGTTTTCTATCATCTTATCTTACTATAGTTTATACATAAGTTTATTTTAAATAGTATGTGTGTATTTATTACTCATTATTCATAGAAGTCTATTCATCACAAATTTGCTAAAACCTTGTTAACTTTGCCTCGTTCGTCTGGGTTATTAGAAAAATGCATTGGTATTTTTCTATTAATCTCATTTGCATTGTGGGCATTACCAATCAAAGTTCCCAAATACAAGGCAATAGTGTATATGTATAATGTATAAGTAGATGGATTATTAGCTCTCATTCAGAGTTTATAAGGACATTTCCAGTAGGTGGCAGTATTAGCAAATAAGAGCTCCAGTTCAACTTTAATTTAGTTTCTGGAAATGTCTTCTTCATTCAAAAGTTGATAGAAAAATAGAATTGTGGTGCTTTATCAGAATCAGTTGTATTACCAAGAAGGTTTACACATATGAGGGATTGGAGAGACACAGAAAGAAGAATACATAAAAGCAAAGGCTAGTATGTCCTGGCATGACTTCTGGATCCAATTTTAGGGATACGATTGTGTTAAATAAATTAAACTTTGCTTTAAATGTTACAAAGCAGATTCACAAGGATATCTTCGTGTTGTATCTCAATCTGACACAGATGAAGATGTAATGGATTTGGCCTCCACACACAAACACACAACTCTTCTCCTGGGTTTCAGAAGACTTTCTTTGGGGTGTACCTCAGATAATTCACCTCACCCATCCAGCCATTCATCTTCCCCCTCATGCCTCTGAACTGCCGCCACCGAGGCCATGCACTGCGTCTTCCAGCTGCAGCTTACTCTAACTTTTCGAAACTGTCGAAACCACCACCATTTCCTGTGCTATGAGTTATTTTTACTGCAGCACAGAAACCAGGCACACAACAAATGCAATGCAAGGGAAATACTACTTCCAACACATATCTTGTGATGTGCAGTTTACAAACAGTGAAGTAACACAAATCCAATGAAAAATGTTGACTGTACTTCATTTGCATTCCCATTACAGCAGTGCCAAATCATGCTGAACCACTATTAGAAGAAGCAGATGTTAGTGATATCCTCCTCTATACACCAACTTGACTTTGTAGCAGAGCTGCAGAGGTGACACACACCACAGGCAGGAACACTGAATTCCATCTGCAGGCCTGAAGTTGATTTAAGAACAGGAGAAATGTTCAAACATGCCCACAGTCAGAGCAGAAAGGCCTCACAAAGGCATCAAGACACTCGTTCTAGAGAGTGTTGAAAAGTCAGGGGCGGTCATCAGGTAAATCATATGATGATGCAGTCCAGTTGGTATTAACGCTACTTTTTTTACACCATAGAGGCACTATTTTGTCATCGCTGGTCTGGATTGCTTTCCCAACTATGAGCTCTCTGAGTTCTTAAAGGAGTCCTTAAGGTCAAACAAATCTAATAATATCTAAACTAAGGTACCATTGTTGATGCATGCTACTAGCAACACTAAAGTTAAACCATGAGTTAACCTTTGACATTTTGTTTAGTATGTTCTTCATCTCTAGAAGTATGGTAAACAATGATAGTCTTTTTACAGATACTTAAAATAGGCAGAGTTTAACCCCTTATCTAGTTTTTGTTCCTTTTTTCTGGAGAAGCTTTGAGGTTGCAGAAATCCTCCTCTGTCAGACAGTGTCATATATTCTACATTAGCTTGTTCAAACGTCCTTACGTTCAAGACCCTTAGGATCCATATTTTATATGTATGAACCTTTCACCAAATGGAACTATTCAGGATGCTTTGATAATCTTATATTCACATTTCCCCCCAAAACCAGCCTGGAATATTCAGTTGTCTTTGAGACTTCACTAGAATTTAAACAAAGAAGAAATGCCCCCCGATGTAACTCATGTAGGATTTAATTAATTGGGCTGTAAACTCTGAACATTGTCCTCTCAAGTCCCACACTGCTGCTCTTCCCTTCCTCCCGTCAGTCTTTCATGTTAACGGGCTGCTAACTGCTGGCACCTTCAGAGACCCTCTCCTCCCAGACTACTGGAGGCCGTAGGGGGTGGGGGGGCCGGGCCAAATGGCCTCATAGGATTAGCAGCATTGTCAAGGCCACAGGTCCCATCACCTCTGTAATCTTACGATTTGTTTGCAATACACAACCAGAGCTGCCAGGAAGGGACTTGTTTGTCTGCTCTTCCACCCCCCCGGGCACTTTGAAATTCAGCTCACTGTCCTTCAGCTGTGAGCCAATGAGAGAGAATATTGTATGCATTCAGGCCTAGGACATATGGGAACATGGCTAGATCATCCCAAAGTAGATTATGATGTCTTTGGGTACAAAATCATAGAAGAAATTGTTGTTTGTTACCCTGGAAATCAGCTTTTTATCCCATTTAAGTGATTATATTTCTGTACTTTTCTAAATATTTTCTTTAAAACCAATATATTTCACGCCTATTTTGTCAGTCAATTATCCAGAATATTTTATATTGTTTGTATCTGATACAATATTTTTCATGTACATTTGATTTTTAATTGTTAATTCTCTATTCCACTTTGTAGGTATTTGTATTGGTCTGAACACACGGCTGCTTCTGTTACGAAATAATTGGGATCAATAGAGTATATATCTATAACATGGTAGGGCAAATGGGTTTTATTATTGGCAACAGGAAATGATATATCTTACCTGCCCTCTCTTCACCCCCTGCTCTTTAGACCCCACCCTTTTCTGTGATGACCAATTAAGTTCAAGGCTCAGAGCTTGCAAAGATAGAGACCCCGGGTGTGTTTACCTCCAGTGTCAGAACATCTGAAAGCAGCACTCAGGACTCTCTCAGGACTTCTGTTGCTGTTGATATTAGGAGGACACAGTACCATGCAACACATCTCTGGTAAGTGATGGTGATCTTAATCAATGTGTGCTATTTGTGCAATATATATATATATTCCGTTAATAACTGTGCAATATATACCTGGCTGCTAAATCCTCAGAACTGTTACAGGGTGTGTATTTTTGTAAATTGTGTAACTTTTTAATTGTATTCTATTTCTTATTATATATATTTTTTTTTTTTTACTTTAATACTTTTTTATGCATGTAACATATGTCACATTAAGCTGTCTTTGGCACTTTTTCTGCTGTAACAACGTACATTTCCCTTCTTTGGGAGTAATCATGTTCTCTCTCTCTCTCTCTCTCTCTCTCTCTCTCTCTCTCTCTCTCTCTCTCTCTCTCTCTCTCTCTCTCTCTCTCTCTCTCTCTCTCTCTCTCTCTCTCTCTCTCTCTCTCTCTCTCTGGTATATTCTGATTCTGCCAAATGCAAGATGCATTGGACCATGCCTCATCAATTAGTTGTTGAATTAGCTTTGTCTGGGTTTTAACCAACAGGAAACTAACACCTTCATTCAAATGTTTACTGATTCGAATAGAAATTGAGATTTAAAGTGAAAAACTGTGCTGAGTTATGCTGAGTTGTCTCAAGTCCTGCTGAATATATTTTTCCTGTTTTTAATACTCCTATAAACTGCTATAAGCCAGTCACAGTTACCATGAATACATTTGATTTAGCAGAATGTGTATTTTCTCCACAGACTCCAAACTGCATCTGAGCATGCCCCGCTCCCCTCAGACAGCTGACTCATACCAGCAGGGCTGCATCAGGATGACCCTGGAGAGCGCTGATCTCTGGAAGTCCTTCCACAGCAGCGGGACAGAGATGATAATAACAAAGCATGGAAGGTAACAACGCTACCCACTGAAGTCCTGCAGCACTGCTATACATTAATTATCACAAAGACCACCAAAACTGAGATTCAGAGCCATTTCCTGCTTTTATAAAAACATTTCAATTCACTTTCTTCTTATTTTCAGGAGAATGTTTCCATACTGCAGCATCAGACTCTCAGGGCTCCAACCTTTTGCAAATTACGTCGTCATGATAGATATGGTTCCTGCAGACAGCTTCAAATACAGGGTACATGCATATGTAACACACACTTGAGTACTGTAGGCACAACATTTGGGGATTCAAAGCAGCAGTATGTAAAACGCAGCAGTCTGCGGCCTGCCCACTGTGGGCCGTTCACCGCTGCATTTCAAAGCCTTTCATTGCTTCCTGTTTGTGCATTCACGGCTGGAGGCCCAATCAATTAGCATCCCTTTCTATTCACTGTTGTGAATGAGGAGCCACTAACTGCTATGGCCCATTTGGTCACAGATATTGCTTTTAGCACACACTTGTAAAAAAGAAGGGAAAGTAATGTAGTAGAGATAGGGATACGTTTTTTAAGGTGCTATGAAATTATTAAACAGAGATTTATTTATGAGTTTCCATACATGATCAGAAAACTTTAATGCTATTGTATTTATATTTCTGAAATATATTGGACTGTTTATTTCTGTGTCTTGATTTATCTTAAGACATTGCATTGTGTTTTTATGCTGCTGCAACACAAACCTTTCCCAAATTGGGATCAATAAAGTATCTATATCTATCTATCTATCTATCTATCTATAAGATGTATAGACTAAACATTTGTTAATACCTCAGCTTTATTTTTCGCTTGTTGAATAAATAAAGTATTTCTTGCTTCATGAAGACTTTGGATTAAACCTCATGTCTTACATCTAACCTTTCATCCATCCCCCATTTCTCTGTAGTGGAAAAAGGAGCAGTGGGAGGTGGCGGGGAAGTCAGAGCCCCAGCCCCCGTGTCGGACATACATGCATCCAGACTCCCCTGCCCCAGGAAGTCACTGGATGAAGCAGCCATTGTCTTTTCTCAGGATGAAGCTCACCAACAACACCTTGGACCAGCACGGCCATGTAAGACCCCCTTACACACATGCTATGTTGACTAAACATACCGAATGTGCTTTGTACTCACTCTGCTCTTCTACCCATCAGATCATTGTGCACTCTATGCATCGCTACTACCCCAGGTTTCACATCACCCAGGCAGACAGTCCTTACACCGTCCGCTGGGGCCCCTTCCAGACCTTCTCCTTCCCAGAGACCACCTTCACTACAGTGACCGCTTACCAAAACCCAAAGGTATGCAGCAGTTTAACAACACATTAAAGGTCTCCTATTATACTCTTTTTCATCTCAGATATATACAAAACATGTCTCTGTAGTGTTCCTAAATCAATCTAAACATTACCATTGAGGAGTGAGAGTGATGCGCACGCAGTTTGCCCAAAACCGAAAGCTCTGTTAAAGTATAATGAAAAATAAGTTTATTGCCATAAATGTTATGATGGATTATCAGTAATTTTGATCAGAAAACAGCAAAGGTAAGACGTATTTGCCGTTTTGGCCCCCGTAAAGTGAAGTTGTGTGTTGTCTTTCCTGGCCTTCGCTGCCGTGAGTTTTGGTCAGTTATGAAACTTATACCAATGGAATCTGTGGAATCTCAGCTTTCATATGATATTTACTTTGTACAGATAGCATGAAGTATAACATATCTCTACCGTGAGTTATGTGCTAAGTGCGTTAGCATTTCTTCGTTTAGTGCTAATTCAGAGGCTTGGTATTACCCTTGTGTTTCGTTTAGCTAAACATGGTTAATATTTTCTGATAGCTGAGTTTCTTCCCGTTAAGTGGGTATGACACATTAATAGGTTGTTAAATGTTAAGAAGTCCTGAGACACAGTTTCGTGCAATATTGTTGGCAATCGGGCTTAAGAGGTTAAACAAGCCAACAAAACGTTATGACATCATAAAGTGGCTAAAATCTGATCAGCTCATTTTCAGACAGGTTTTTATATAAATGGATCAGGCCAAAAAGTGAGCAAATATTTTTTCCTGAAACTTTCAGATTCTCTTTACACAGAGGGGACACATGTTTATGCATAAAAGACATGAAAAAGTGGATTTTGCAAAATAGGTGACCTTTAAGAGTGATGAAGCAAAAAACAAACCACTTGTTGAGTTAATTTAGGCCTTCTTACTTCTTCAGCACTTACTATGGTATGATCTTTCTTGAAGTGAATATATATGCACTTTCCTTGTTGTTCGGAGTTTGATTCTTCATGTTTTTTTGCACTTATTGTAAGGATCTGAGCCCCCAAACAGTTTGACAACTATCTCTTCTTGCCTTTTAAAGATCACCAAATTGAAGATCGACCACAACCCATTCGCTAAGGGATTTAGGGAGGGAGGCACTCATTCCCACAGCAAAAGGTAAGAATAAATAAACGTGCCTATACATATTCCTGTTTTTGTCTTACATTATATACATATAGATTTGAATTAAAAGAGATGTTCTTTCATTAGAGTAGAATTCCAATATAAACACATATAATCAGAATAGTCAGAATAGTGAAAAAATAATTGTTATATTTTTCTTCAGGTGTCGTTCTAACAGAAGCTCTCCTGTGAAAAGAGCCCGACTGGAGAGGGAAGATCTTTGCACCAGTCCTCCAGGCAAGCCTTTCTGTTTTTTTATATGATTTAGTGTTTCTCAAACAGCAACAGATGGAATTCCTAGGAAGGAGAAGTATTCCTTTAAATGAGGAGCTCAAGGGATGTCCGAACTTAAAACTGTTTTTAAAAAAGGTATAAGGACACGATTTTAACAAGATACAGGGATGACGTTATTTAATCATAACTGAGTGTTTGCAGTTTATTTATTTATTTGGTTTGTTATTTTATCTTTTCTTGAATATCCTCTGTTATGTATTTGTTTGTTTATTTATATGCTTATTTGTTTGTTTATTTATCTTCTTATTTATTTATTTGTTTATTTATCTGTTTATTTATTTGTTGTTTTATGTTTTTTTTCAATAACAAATGTATTTCTTTAAGAAGAAAAAAAATAAAATGAAAAAAATAAATATATATGTTAGTAATTTCGTTTTTGGGAGAAGGGGTGGGATTAAATAAATGTAAACTTTTTCCCCTTTTCGGATCTGTAATTAAGTAGATTATTTGTTTATACATAAGTAGATTATTTGTTTATACATAATTTAGAGTCAGTAATATTTATGTATATCAATTTGACACTGATTCATTTTGTACTGTATAATAATTCTCATGTTACATTTTTGTATTATTGTTTCACACTTTCAAAATAAATCTAATCAAATCAAATAAAAAATTCCTATAAATCAACGTGCCAGTCTTATTGATCATTGTATTTCCCTCGCAGGCCTGCAGAGGATGCCCTCCACCTCTCAGTCAGTGAAGGTGGGGAAGGATGAGCAGCCCTTGAAGGAGCACGACCTTTCAGCCTGTTCATCGGAGCAGGAGAGTGTCCACACCGAGCCCCTGGAGCCGCAGGAGTACGACTACAGCTGTGAAGAACAGATGGTGCCTGCATCCGTGCCATACCAGCCCTACAGGTACGATTTAGGATTCTCAAGATGAGATCAAATCCGATAGTAGAGAAAAATAAAATGCAAACTGGCGATCCATGACATGTAACCTCCATATCACTCTTTCATCCCTGTAGATCTCTAGAGTACGCCAGATATCCGCTGCATTCCAATGAAGTAGATGCAGCCCACTCTCTCCTCCACCCTCCACATCATCCACTCTCCACAGCTGAACACATCTCCCAACAACATGGCTACTACCATTATCCTCACCACCACAGCCAGGCTGGGGATTGGAGCCAGTATCCGCTCTTCTCCTACTCTTGTTAGTGACCATTTTCAATATGGTGACAATATTAACGGGGATGAAACCACTAAAGCAGGGGTGTCTAAACTGTTTTCACCGAGGGCCACATACAGAAAAATATACAAAGGGCCTGGCCACTCACTAGAGTTATATTGCCTCATAAGTTCAGTTATAAGTTAGCAATCAATCAAATGTAGGTACATTTTGCTTGTGAGTGTTGGCAGCTCATCCCGTAAAACAGAAGCCTCAGATTGATTATAATAAGGAGAAATAAGAAGGGTGTATTTCAAGCTTGTTATGTAAATAAGTCATTGGGCTTTTTTCTTATCAACTAAGATGTTAGAAAATGTTTACAACTTTAATTGACTGAATTTATTTGAAAAGTGGTCTTATTAACACATGATTACTACTGTGTAATATATGTTTACATTTATATTTAAAAAGTAGACGGAAGACAAGCACAAGTTTCATTTGTGGGCCATATTCCATTATACTTTTTGAATTTGCTGGGGGCCGATTCAAAAGGGTCCGCAGGCCACATTTGGCCCCTGGGCCGTAGTTTGGACACCCCTGCACTAAAGTCTTGAAGGAATATTGTCACTGTGTCACAGGCAGACCTGGGACTGACTGACATGTCACTCCAGTTTGTGATAACATTGTACAATTGTGTAAAAAATGTAGTGTATTTCAAAAAGCTTGTATTTTTTGTGAGGTTCACTTTAACTTTAGTCTCTTAATTAGACAATAATCATATTCAAGTGAAGACTTATTAACTAGGATTTATATTCCTGATCACACATGTGCTAGTTCAGTCACAACTTGCATGATTGTCTGTGTTAAAAAATATATCGGTAATGTTTTAAAATGCAATATATAAAGTATTTTCTGTATACAGTCAGCTGGGAAATAAGTGTGACATTTAATCTGCCACTCTGATGAAAGGATACCCTATGTAAAAAAACATGTTTGGAAAAACCTCATGATTCTGGGTTTGTCTACGGCTTATAGCAAGAATAATAGGAAAAGGACCAGAAGATAATGAATATCCACTTTACTTCTGTTAAACAACAAAATGTAAAATATATATTTTTAGAGTCATATCAGACAAGTTATGGCGCATTTCCACTACAGTGCGGAGCGCGGTTTAAGCGTGCCGTGCACGGCCCGTTTTTGGTTGCGTTTCCACTTGGCGTAGTACCGGCTAGCGGGTACTATTTCACAGTTTTTCTGGCCCCATAAAATCGAGGTTCTTTGCGGGCCAACAACCAGGCTGAGTCGGGCTGAGTATGCTAAACTAGAGAGAGAATCGCTGGCAAGGGGGCTACAACTACAACAAAATGAACATATTTGACCATGATCTAATTGTAATACACGTTTCAAAATGTTTCCGAAGTAACAACATACTGATACCGGTTAGTAAATACCATGAATTGATGCTTTGACAAGTCTGCAGACAGACGGCAGGCGAAACATCTTTTTAAATGCGTGTTTTCTGAATGGAGATCGGCTAAGCTAACGTTGTATATGCTCCGACCGTCCACACTCACAACAACGGCCTACAGACATTATAAACCAGCGAATGTATTCGCCATGACATGATTTGAGTGCTATCAGCTAACAGCTGATGTTGTTTTTCTGTGGTTCACATTGAAGATGACGTCACGGTTACTGCCCCAGCTACTAAACTGTAATGGAAACGCAGCATAAAGTGAGCCAGTCCTAACAAGGCCTAACTATACCGTACTAAGCCGAGCGAGGCCCTGCAATGGAAATGCGCCATTATATTGTGCCAGAATTAGCATTTGCATCCTAAATGACAACATTGTATGTTTGTGTTTAATGGCTAAGGAAAGTTTTATCACAATAAATCCTGAGGAAATCAATGAATAAACTTGTGTGTCTTTAAATCCTATTCCTAATGCTTTAGGCTTTTGTGAATACATAACATTTAAATTAGGGATGCTCAGATCGCCAATTTTGGGGCCGATCGCCGGAATCAATATCGGCCGATACCGATCGCCGATCCGATCGAGTGGGCGGGGCCTATGGGGATCTTCCATTTAAAGTGATGTTTAAAACTCAGTTAATGGGGCTCATTCACTGGCGCTTCCACAAACAACAACCAACATAATAATTACATTCAAATGAAGTACATTATTCAAGTTTAGATTAACTTTGGATAATAACACGGGAGAAATTAGCGGAAGCTCATTTCTCTCCTCTCTCCCATTCTCTCTCTCTCCTGACAGCCCGTCAGTATCTCATGCAGCTCACTGATCCAGTAATGAGTGACCCGACAGTGAAGAATAAATATATGTATAACTAGTTTAGCTGGTTCCAGAGGTAGATAAAATAGCTAAGTGTGTTAGGTCTAACTCTTAAGTGTGCTCTGCTCCGCTCACCGGTACGTCACAGCGGGTGGAGCTGCAGGACTTCTGCTCAATCAAGTTGCATACCGCTATTTTATTGTCATTTTCGGACAATACTGCCAGACTGGTTGGCGAGCTTGTTTTGGCTTGCACAGAGAAAAGTGTCATGTATTTTACGTTATGCGATCGACTCTCGCGATCGTAATTTTTAAGGCCCTGACACACCAGGCCGATTTCGGCTGTTTTCGTAAGTCGGGAGACGAAGTCCTGTCCTGTCCTGTCGCCCAAACTCAATTTGGTGTGTCCCGCACCGTCGACCGTGACACGCCTTATTTGGACTGCCTGTCCCGATGCATGCATCGGGTCTGGCAGTCGGACCAAACAATCACTCTGATTGGCTGTTCAGCTAGCGAATCAGTGCATGAGAAGCGAAACGGAAGTGAGGGACGTAAACAAACGATTTAAGAAGGCACACACAGACTGATATTCATTTTCATCGATCTGGAATGACGCAAACGAAGACCTGCTCATCACATTGATCCAGGAGAGGCCAGCTCTGTACGATATCACTGAGAAAAGGTACTCGAACCGAGTAGTGAAAACCGGACTCTGGCGAGAGATTGAAATGCAATTTGGTTCCTCGGGTAAGATTATCTTTTTCATCAATTGAGCTCTTTAGCAGATACTGTTGGCTTTTTATTGTTTGCCAGCGTACAGTGACGTTAACGTGAAATTTAATTTGTTATTTCAACCTTGTGTTTTGTTGTTATCTTGTTGCTAGCTGTTGCTAGCTGTGCAGTTTGGCACTGCATATAGATATGAATTGGACATGCTAACTAGCCACAATGCTTACGTCGTTTATTTGTGTGCTTCAGAGAAAGAGCTGAGGAAGAAGTGGGATTCTCTGCGAACCCAGTACACCCGGTACAGGAAACTTGCCCCTTCGGGTAGTTGTGGAGCACCAAAGACGGGCAGACAGCAGTGGATCATAACCAGGCTGCAGTTTGCACACGCTATTTGTTGTTGTTTATATATCACGCAGTCTGTTCTTCTTCTCTGTCTTCCGGTTGTTGCCTATTTTTAATGACGAATACACACTACCGCCACCTGCTGGTAAGGAGAGTTATTGCCACTCATGCACTGAAGTCTTTGCGGTGTGTTCCTGTGCGACACATGGCCAAGACGCAGGAGAACACCGCGACGCAACAGCCGACGTCTGCGTTGGCGAGTCCTCTGGTGACTGCTTGGTGCGTCAGGGCCTTTAGAGAGCACTGATCGATCGGCAGAGAGTGAGTATCGGCCAATATCGATCGACGGCCGATCGATTGGAGCATCCCTAATTTAAATCCATAAGTATGGAATTCAACAGCTACATTAACAGCTCTGCAAGATAGTATTTAGGCCCAGTGCTGTGGATGCTAACATGCTAACAATGAAGATAGTAATATGCTGAATTTAGCATAGCAGGTGCTAACATTAGCTCACTTTCATAAGCAACAACTGAACAATAGCAGTTAGTTCTGGTCGACAAAGAAAGAAAAAATGAAAAATTAATCCGTGGTTGTTTTTGCCGACATGTAATGGCAATTCACTCAAACGTTTTTGAGATATATTATAGCCTACTCAAAATCTCAACATCAAAGTGGCACTTTAGTCATTAGGAGACATTTTCTGGGAACCAGTATACCCTACTGGATATTTTAAAAATGTTGACCTGCTGGTGGAGCTAAAACACAGGTCAAGGGTTCATCCATATGTCGGTAATAATAATAATAATAGATTCAATTTGGGACACAAGGCCACTTTGTCAACAAACAAACAAAAAAGAAGGGCAAATAATAAAGTAAAAATTAAACAAATAGCTGGGGGAGTGGAAGCAGGGGGACTGTGATAGGTTAGGGGTCAAAGGACATGGTGAACAGGTGAGTTTTTAATGAAGACTTGAAGATGTCCAGGGAAGCAGCATTGTGGCATGGAGAGAACCAATTGTCAAGTCAGTGCATCTAAAAATGTACCAGAAAAATGCTTTTTTTCCTACTTTATTTGAATCTTTTGATCACAAGCAAAAAACAAGAGCATATTTATTTATCGAGTGGAAGAAAGAGCAAAGGAACATGGATAGTATTTCCGAGAGCAACGTGTCGGACCAGATAAAGCTATGACAGACAGATAGCACGAAATTACCATCACAATCTGGCATAGTTTCCCCAGCAGAAGGCTGGAACGTCTGTGTGTTAAATGTTTTAAGAGAGAGAGAAGCCATATCTGGGACATTTATACAGCTTCAGGGAGCAGACGGAGATCATTTTCTAGAGCACTCAAATCACATGTTATTGCGGGATACTCTTTTTTATCATCACTGTAAAAAAAAACATACAAAGAGTCAAAATTGTGGATGGTCCAAAACCTGAAGCAGATATGGCTTCAGTCACAGCGTTTCTGAGGAAGATTGAACATCCTGATAACAGGATGCTACGATTAACCTCCAGGGCTTCCTGAGGAATCCTTGGCCATCTAGGGCCATCCCAAATTGCTCCCACCTTGCTGTATAATATGTTAAAAATATCATGAAATAAAGTCATAGCATTATATGTTGAAAATGTAATGGAAAAAGGAATGGCCTTTGATGTTAAAGGGGACCTATCATGCAAAATGCCATTTTTTAATGTCTTTTATACATAAATATGTGTTCCCGGTGTGTCAGGGTCCAGGCCAGGGAAGTCAGGCAGCGCCAGAAAATAAAACCCTCTTTTCCTCTGTGTGCAAATCTCTAAAAACGGGAGCTGATCTAAATTTGCCATCCGATATGATGTACATTATGTCATATCGGATGGTGAACCCACGGCTCTATCAGAAACGTCGCTGTATCAGAAACAATTCCCGACGTGTTTTGGACATAATAGTCTTTGTTTACATGTTTACATCGCTAACACTCAGAGCTAAACTGTACTGGAGAGAGCATGTGTAAGAAGCAGGATATAAAAAGGAACTCACCTTGTGGTATAACCGGCAAGAGAGAAAGCCTTTGAGCTCCATACTAATACAGTAATAATCCTTGATCTAATAATCCTTGATCTAATAATCCTTGATCCAATAATCCTTGCGCATAGGCGGATTTTGCGGGGGGCATTGCCCCCCTAGTGGCTGAAATATGTTACAGCATTACTACGTCCAAAACTGTTCCAATACAAATATTTCGTATATCAATATTTTAATAGATGTAATATAATGATTGTTACAATACAAATCTGAATAATATCATGTTTTGTTTGAAATAATTAAATTTTTGAGCAGTCGCATGTTGTGACGTGTGTGTGTGTGACGTTACGTATGAGGTTAAGGACACGAGTTCCCTCGCTTTTTTTTGCATACAAGTGATTCAGCTATTGTATTACAATAATTAGCAGTAATGGATATGCAGCGATTTTTAAAACGTCCAATTTCTGGGACGTTTAAGGCGTCTACTTCTGCCCTAAGTATGACACTGGTTAATAACATTGTAGCGTGTTCAAGTAACCAAGGGATATATAGTAGTTATCAAATAAGTATAAGATGTGCACAGTTATGATAAGTTTTAAGGCCCTGACACACCTACCCGATTTTGGGAGTCAGAGGCAGTCGGGCATTCGCGGCGCCGTAATCAGGTTGGTGTGTCCCGCACCGTTGTTGCTTTACGTCACATTTGTACACCTCCCGCGGCCAAAGAAAGTCGGCCAAAGAAATCACTCTGATTGGCTGTTGCCTCTTTTGAATAACGAATACACACTACCGCTGCCTGCTGGTAAGGACAGTTACCACTCGTCGACTGAAGTCTTTGCGATGTGTTCGTAGGCGGGCGGCGTAGGCGGGCGGCGTAACCGACGCAGGCGACGTAAAAGTCGGGACGCCTTCGGTACGCGTTCTTTGGTCTCAGGTTGGTGTGTAGCAGCCTTTACAGATGTAATGCACTGTTGTTGGGGGGAGAGACCGCCGTGTGTGTGTGTGTGTGTGTGTGTGTGTGTGTGTGTGTGTGTGTGTGTGTGTGTGTGTGTGTGTGTGTGTGTGTGTGTGTGTGTGTGTGTGTGTGTGTGTGTGTGTGTGTGTGTGTGTGTGTGTGTGTGGCATGAGGCATGCATGACAGGACGAGTTGTGTTCGTATGTGGAAAAGTCATACTCAGTGCGGTGAACGCTGGCTTTATTGCTACTGTATCCGTAGCACCCCAGTTAAAAAAAAAAAGAAGAAGCTTTATACCCAGAATCAGCACTTTCGTAACAGGAAGAGAAATAGAGGGATATGAGGCATGGCTAGAATGGGTGATCTGTTTGGCATGTTTTTTATATATTTTGATATGTCTGAGACCCATGCTATTGCCTAAAATAGCATGATAGGTTACCTTTTAAAGGCATAGTAAAGTATGTCAAACATTTTGTAAACGAAACATTGTATAGCAGGTTGATAAATAAAAAGTTAGTTCTGAACTTAAGCGGGGACCCGGATCAATAAAGTTAGTTCTGGACATTAGTGGAGACCCTCACCAAAAAAAGTTACGTTTTTATGTAAGGAGGGACCCTTACCTAAGTACATTTATATGTTTTGATAAGTATCATTTTTATAAGGAGGGACCCTTAGCAAAAAAGTTACATTTTATATAAGGGGGGAGGGGGACCCAGGTTTATAAATACAATTATTTAAAAAATGTTTACAATTTCGAAAATATCAGAGCAAACATCAAAGTATAATTTTCAAAAGGTTAGTAAAGAAAAAACTGCACAGTATAATATATCAACATTTCAAGAAGTACTTTAAATAAATGTCATAGTGTCTGTACCTTATATGATTTTGGGGCATCACTTTGCATGCTCACCTTGATCAAATGGAGTTAAGTAATATAATACATTTGATTTATATAGCACACTTTAAAGACAATGTAATCTCAAGGTGCTTCACAAAGCTATAAGGAAAAATAAGTAAAAATATATATCTAAAGGAGCATATTGGATCAAATATGGCAATATAAAAAATAAAAATACGTGTGTTTATGTTTACTTATGAATATCATTCGACAGCAAAGCCTTTATTTGTGCCAACCTCTCCACAGCATGACAGGCTCCATCGATTAGTGTGAGGGCGGTGTCGGTAATGGACTGTAGGAAGGCTGTCATCGACCGTTCTGCACATCCATTAACACACACACACACACACACACACACACACACACACACACACACACACACACACACACACACACACTTTGCCCAGAGGAGAGGTCAGACTCAGCTAACTTTGATTAATTGTGTTCATTCTCACTGCGGCCACTGCCTATCATAGTCTCAGGCAATACATTGATTGGCTTTAATGACAATTTAACCCGGCACACACAGCACAAGGCTTCCTGGGCTAAAGCCTAAGCGTGAACTGAATGCACAGTAGATCCTCTCTCTTATCAGGAAATAGCTGTAAAAGACACAATTACAAAACCATACTGAAATGAAGGAACCTAAAACATGTCACTAGTGAAGAGGATGTTGGCTGTTATGATTGGCTCCAGGTTAACTTTATGTTAAATAGGAGTTACTGTATGTAAAAGCTCTGCTACACTATGCTTGAGTTTCAATTGCTTTGATATTTTTTCCAATGGTCTTTTTACGGTCATCCAATAAGTTGTGATTTCAAATGAGTTTGATGCTGTGACTTCCCATACTTGTATACATTTGTCTTACAATCCCATAATATCAAACAGCTTATCCATCATATGGTACTGATGGATAAGGTTAGGGAGGTAGCTTGCTGCTGCATCAGCACATAGGAGGTAGCATGTGGGGCTTTCTGTCATTAAGGGTCTATTTTAACCCAAACCTTGAGTATGTCCTGAACCTAACAAAGCCATTTTAGTGAACAGCAGGGACTATCATAATATATAACTTATTTTTTAGCTCCTGGTGTCTTAAAGTGTGTTTTTTGTACTTTGTTTGGAAAAGGTTGAACAAACAGTTACAACATTTGAAACATTGCCCTTGAAAAGTTTTCCATTAGCCATCTCTAGGTCAGCTGACTTTCTTTTCTTAGCACTTCATTAAAATTCATTAATTGCCTCCTTCCTCCTGGGCGCAGCCAGAATCACAACTGGAACTGTCAAAAATTAGAGCAACTGTCCTGTGCTCCAGATACACAACCTGTGAAGCCCGGCTGCTGCCCCCCCCCCCAACCACCTTCCCAAAACACAACGCAGAGGACAGATTTGAGACGAGAAAAAGTTAAAGAAGTAGACGTAAATTTTATTTACTTGTTCTGTACATAAAGGGTCAATACCAGCACAGGTGTTAACCATGGGAAATATTAACACATGTAAATGGTTTAAGAAAATAAAAGGCACAATTTTCAATCCTTAAGTAAAAGACAGGCTTTCCTAGAATATGAGAAGAGAGCACAGTAATACTGTTAATGCCATTACAAAACAACTCAGAAGCATGAGAAAAGTAAGTTCACCTCAAGAGAAGGAAAGAATCAGGGTGTATTGCTTAATTAGTCATTTCATTAATTTTGATGAGGAATAAAAAACCCACGCTGGTTGGTTTGACCAGGAGGGATTCAAATAACAGAAACCTTGGTTTAATAAGGACATAAAATGACATTAAGCAGCATTTGGCCAGGCAGGACCATCTCCCCGGCCAAGAGGTCATGCACAGAGGCAACCAGCAGGCATTTTCCCTTTTGTAAATGTCTCCGTCCGTACTTTTGTTTAACAACATCACTCATTTTGACAAAAAAAAGCTTGAATGAATAGCCGACTATAAACTGACATGATCAAAGTTGGGAAACAACTAAAAGCTGCACAATATTACTCTGAGTGAAGGGTCGGTAATCGATTTCAATGGAAAGCACTATGCGGAGTGTGGGGGGGTGAAACGGTTCATTCTTTACAGCAGAAATGAATAAATGACTGAACAAAGATGCTTTTCCACTCTGATGGATTTGCATGATGAAGGGAGGTGTGTGGCGCAGTGGCCTAGTGCGTTGGTGTTCGGATCAGGGGAGCACAGGTTCAAACCCCACTGCAATCAGCATGTCGTTGTGTCCCTGAGACACTTCACCCCAAATTGCTCCTGTGGGGATTGCCCACAGTATTGAGTATGTAAATCGCTTTGGATACAAGCGTGTAACATGTAATGTAATGAGACACAGTTGTGCACGGAACGAATATTTAAGGAATAAAGGTAAAAAAAACAACACTAAATTGACAGGAGTAACATTGAGAGTGGGATTTCATGTGCTAAAATATGCATTTACCTTGCTCTCTTGAAAAAAAGGCATTAATGGGATTCTCATTGGCTTGCTGAAAAATGTCCTCCTTTCCTGACCTATGCCCTCAACTCAGTAGAACGCAGTCTTTGTGCCGATGCTGCGCCGATGCATTTTTTTAAGCTAGCCTTTTAGATGCTTGTGGGAAGTGCTAGCGAGAAGGCTGTTGCTACTTGACTTTAGTTCAAAGCTTGACACTCCTATGCACAAGGTTGAAATGTATCGACTAGTGCTGATGTCACTAAAAAACCCTGCTAATCTC
The DNA here is from genome assembly GCF_902827175.1 of Gymnodraco acuticeps. Taxonomy (NCBI): domain Eukaryota; kingdom Metazoa; phylum Chordata; class Actinopteri; order Perciformes; family Bathydraconidae; genus Gymnodraco; species Gymnodraco acuticeps. The sequence continues at coordinate 477,161 of NW_022990646.1, read as the reverse complement.
TAACCAATGCATTTTCAGTTCAAAATAATGTGAAGGGCAGTCAAGAGCGGTACCGAGTGGACATGCAAAGTTACCACTCTACCATACATCTCCAAGTCACATAAAACAAAAAAACATGAGTTGATCATGTGGCACAAATAGGAGAAAGATGAAATCACAGAGGGCGAAATATGCGTTTTAAACAAAGATAAATAAGTCTTGAAAGTCAGGTGGAAGTGTGGATGGGGTCATGGGACCTAAAATGTCACGGTGCAACCTAGATCCTCCAAAAACCCATCTCTCCTGAATCCAGTCACACATCACATACATATTTAAAAAAAAAAAAAAAAACTGTCAACCTGAACAACTCACAGCCAATACCTGTGTGTGTGTGTCTGTGCTTGTGAGATAGTTAAGGTACAACAGTGACTTGATTGTTTGGGGAAATAACATTTGACCGGCTGGTTAGCTCCTCGTCGCCTCAGTGCTCTCCCAAGTCCGTGGGGATGTTGCCGTTCCCTACTTCGTACGAACATCGACAAAACACACTTTTCCCCAAGACTTCAAACATATATTCAGAAAAAAACCTAATAAACAGACATGTTGTAATGTGGTAAATATCTATTGTGACACACACTTAATACATACGCACACACACACACACTCACACTGATACCCAGTGATCTGGAAATGAAAAGGACACTAATGCAAAATCACACCGGCCAGCCTGGAACCAAGTCAAGGGGTAATGAGATGGGAGGAGTGGGGTCAGGTTTTTTTTTTTTTAAGTTTGGACCCAATGTCCAAAGTTGTAAACAGTCAGAAAGCCTTGCAACGGTTGGCAACAACGGTGGGGTCGCTATCATGGTACAGCCCCAAGCAGGCAAGCATGTAACCGTGGCGACACTGGCGGGAACGAGGTGGAGACGGCCAGCAGGTTCAGGTACGGGGACGATAACTGGCGAGAGGGTCCAGGCCGACACTAGGGTCAGTCGCTCTCGTCCGGATTCTGGGGGTCTATGATTTTCACATGGGTGAATGGGAAGAGACCCCTTCGTCCGTTCACCTCGCCCTCCCATTGGCCGCTGATGTTCATCCGTGTTACCTTGACGATGTCGCCGAGCTGAGGGCAGAAAGACAAATAGCAGGGTTAAAGGAAAAGCAGGGTTTGTGGGAAGTAGATCTGGATTGGAAAATAACCTAGAACGGTTTGTCACTTTCTAGAAAACTGCAACATTTCATGGTTACATTAAACTAGAATGCCTTACAGTGTATGAGGAGCATTCACTTTTACATTTCTGGAATAAAACTCACAAAATAAATCCTTAAAAACAGGGTTATATTTTGCGCATATAAGAGAGTAGCGAAATGAAATGTTGAATCATAGCCCCTTGACAAATAGCACAATTTACTTGAATTATTTCTCAATTCTTAAGTGTAAAGATGCTGCTCTACTTCAACTAAGTGATTAAGTTGGTAACCGTCATGCAGATGCAGATGTGAACTGTAAGCTGGTGAGTAACGGCTGCAGACTGTCCAGATGCACACAGATAAAACACAAGAAAGATAGCACTGGGTTTATAGTCCAAGGAAATATGAAAATGTGGCCAAAGCTTATCCTAAAGCCTTCATCCAACTACACCGTCTGCACATGTGAGCTTAAAAAAACAGAGATTTATTAATACACCACGTTCAAAATAAAAGCCTTTTGTCATTAAACTGTGGTGGAGCACAGTGCTGTCGCTCAGACGGGGTTGTGACATTGAATGCGACCCCAATCTGTTAAAGCCATATGTTCTTTGTGGGGGATTAGAAGGGAACAATCTCCATCACTAAAACCATGATTGAAACGTGAATGTGAAGGCACGCCATTTGTGGCTTTCTCTTCAGAACGACGCTTCAAGGACATCTAGTCCCAGACATTATCTGTAACACTAATCTGTTACATCATCCTGGAATGACAAGAATGCTACTTAGTCATACAAAGCTTCTGTGGAAAGAAAAAAAACGAAATCTTCATTCAAAAGAAATGCTGCAAGGAAGCGCCATGGCAAACACAAATTCAGCTCCATACAAAGAAGTGCCATTCGATTTGTAAGTGTTGAATTATATGTGGTTGTTATGAATGCACGTTTTAATATAAATGTTGAAACATGTTGAAGAACTTGTTATTAGAAATACAGAGCAATAATAACATACTGTGATCATGGGAAAAGGAAATATAATCAAATAAAGGAATACTATCCAACTCTTAAGAATGTAGAAGTGAAGCAGACTTCGGTCTAAAAAAACAAAACCCGATTTCATTTGTTGGGGACTGCGTGTCTGTGAAGTAAATAAATAATGACTCATAGCCGCTTCTTCTTCTCCTTAAACCCTAGGGGCCGTGAAACAGCGGCGGCACAAACCAAAAGCTTTTTTCTGTGAGCCGTGACCTATTCTGAGCCGACAGAGAGAGACATGATGAGACGAGGTGAGCTATGTGCTGTCGGTCCAATGCTAGTTTTAGGGCAGTAAATCAAAATGACCACAAGGCTTGCCGGTTCCTTTCTAGTGGCCAGTTTCTAGGGGCTTTGTTTCCTCTGTCACATTTTGTACAACACTATATAAATCACATTTTCCCTACTCATTCAGGAGAGTTACTAAAATGTCTGGATGTTGGGCAAATGATGCATAGAAAATGTTTTTTTATAATGCACAAGTAGCAGGAAATAACTCTGAACGGCAAGAAACCCCTATGGAAGTCTACTTTTCAGGGAACCTATGCAATGACGATAGCATCTTTATTCCTTCATTCTACGTGAAGTGAAGAAGAAAAACATTCACTTTATCTTAACTAAGGTGTTACAGCTAGCTCCAGTCCTGTTGGGTAGAAGGACAGTGCCAGACCCTCAGCCTTAACACGGGCGATGTGTGTATAGACACAAACACTGTCCCACTGACACAGTGAGACCGGCATACAGTCAGACATCACAGTGTGGGGGGGGTCACTTGTATGACACGGACAAATCCAGACACATCTAAACAAGTCCTTAGACGCACAGCGTGTTTACACCTCATTTCCATATCAAACTTTCTATCAATATAATCCTTCAAAAAGGAAAATGTAAATCCTTTATCTTATCAACAATGTATCTTTTGCTTTTCCTTTGGGTGGCGTAGAGCCAATGTGAAACTGTTGCAGTGACACCAGTACCTTTCTTTATTCAAAGGATTAGCAAATGATGGAAATTCGGATACAGCTTTCACAACGACGGCACATTTGGGGTGTCGTGATGCAGGACTAAGAAATGTTGATGGAAAGAGGCAATTTAAATATTTGATTTCACCGCAGCTGTTATCACTGATGTGAAATCTTAATCACTACTCTGTATTTTCCTCACGTTAGAGACAGGTCCTTTAAAAAGGAGAACAGTGCCTTTTGGCAGCTAGAAACTAGGCTACTATGAATATTAATAATGAAGTACTACTTATCTTAAATCTACTAAGAACACAGATGAGGGATATCGCTAACTTCTGTAGAACACAGGTAACAGGGATTGAGAATATAGTCAAAATGCATTGTTGCGGAGTTGATTATAATTGTAAAATAAAAACAGTATTTCATATATTCTATTTGAATCAAGTGTGCTCACAAACCCTAGTTCTTTCACTCTATTTCACACTCTCACCAAAGTCTACTGAACATGCATAAAACATGCAGGTTCATAGATGAAGACAATGCAGTCACAGGACAATCTTTATTTGCCCGCAAATAACCTTCCACTTTAGCTCTACAGCACTGATACTGCTCTTGTAAAGGTCTTCAATGACATCCACTTAAACACAGACAGTGGCAGAACTTCAGTGTTAGTATTATTAGATCTCAGTGCTGCGTTTGACACTGTTGACCACAGCATATTACTAGACCGACTGGAAAACTGGGTGGGACTTTCGGAAACAGTTCTGAATTGGTTTGAATCCTACTTAAAGGACAGAAACAACTTTGTTTCTATAGGTAAATACACATCTGAGTTGACAAATATGACATGTGGGGTTCCTCAAGGCTCCATCTTGGGGCCTCTTCTCTTTAACATCTACATGCTACCACTGGCTCAGATAATGAAAAACAACTAAATAAGTTACCATAGCTATGCAGATGACACACAAATGTACGTAACAATTTCACCAGGAGACTATGCTCCAATTCAAACACTGAGTAAGTGCATTGAACAAATCAATGACTGGATGTGTCAGAACTTTCTCCAATTAAACAAAGATAAAACTGAGGTAATGGTTTTTGGAGCCAAGTCAGAACGTATAAAAGTTAGCGCTGAGCTTCAGTCTGCAATGTTCAAAACAACAGATAAAGCCAGAAATCTAGGTGTAGTCATGGACTCTGACCTGAGTTTCAACAGTCACATTAAAACAGTTACTAAATCAGCCTACTATCACCTAAAGAATATATCTAGGATTAAAAGACTAATGTCACAGCAGGATTTGGAAAAACTTGTCTATGCTTTTATCTTCAGTAGACTCGACTACTGTAATGGTGTCTTCACAGGTCTCACTAAAAAAATCTATTAGGAAGCTGCAGCTGATTCAGAACGCCGCTGCTCGAGTCCTCACTAACACTAAGAAAGTGGATCACATCACTCCTGTTCTGAAGTCTTTACACTGGCTTCCTGTGTGTCAAAGAATAGATTTCAAAAATACTGCTGCTGGTTTATAAAGCACTGAATGGTTTAGGCCCAAAATACATTTCTGACCTCCTGCTAAATTATGAACCATCCAGATCTCTCAGGTCTTCAGGGACTGGTCAGCTTTCTGTCCCCAGAGTCAGAACTAAACACAGTAAAGCAGCGTTCAGTTATTATGCTCCAAATATCTGGAACAAACTCCCAGAAACCTGCAGGTCCGCTACAACTCTGACTACTTTTAAATCCAGGCTGAAGACTTTTCTTTTTGTCGCTGCTTTTAATTGAACTATTAATATCTTAGACTGCACTGTAACTTTTATCCATGTATTTTTTCTTTTAATGTTTATTTGATTAGCTTTTCTTTTTAATGACTGATTTTAAATGCCATTTTCTTAATGTCTTTCATTTTTTGTAAAGCACTTTGAATTGCCTTGTGTTGAAAAGTGCTATATAAATAAACTTGCCTTGCCTTACCCACGTTACCGCTACACCGTAAAAGTACACAGAATTGCACAAATTCCACAGAGAAACATGTTTCTGTTTCAGTTCTCAATTGCTCGCTGTGTTGGCACATTTGTGTGCAGTCCCTCTTTCTCTGATCCCCTCCCTATGTCTATCAGTGGACTGAATTCACTTTGAGTTTAATGGAAGTTTCCACTCTGAGGAGATTGTTGAAAAGATTGGTAGTGATGGGCGCAGACCCAGGCCAGCTGACATGTCGGGTTGACCCGTACAGCTCACATCACAGAGTCAGTCTGAACAAGGCATTTCCTGAGGTGATGCTAATGTCTATTGTAAAAGGAACACCGGGGAGAGAGGACAGGACATTGTTGTAAGAGGGAGCAGTCTAACCTTTAGCATGAACACCATTTGCTCAAGCTCCAAACGTACACTTCATTTTAGAGTCACAAGGACGGCCTGAGTACCAGCATAGCTCACTTCCTGCATCCACGGACACACTGTGATGTAAGTGAACGGCAGCGGAGACAGGCCCAGATGCCTTTCTTTCTCATCTGTCCCCTGAGGACACTGCTGCAGCTCAGACTGCTATCAGAGTGGAGCATGCTGGAGCCCCAGTGTATATGTGAAGTGCACATTATACATTACATGCTGCAACATGTTACCACAGCCAGAGCACATTTGTATTGAGTGCATTGCTGAGAAATGCAATCGAGCCGTAAAATGCAACAGAGCTGCTGCCCTTTTAGCAGCGAGCAGGAACATGTAGCCAGAGATAACAGGAGGAATGGGTGCTTGAATCACCCATATAAGTATACATTAGGACACAAAACTGTAGTCAGTATCACCACAGTCCCCCCCCAACACCTAATATCAAGTAATGAAGGTGGCAGACGTTCATTTAGTTTCAATGAATGCTATACACCAGTATCAATCGACAACAACTCAATGAGCATTCAGCATGATGCCAGAGCAACAGCTAGAGCGGCTGCTGCACAGCAGAGCCTGACATATTGGAGGTTTGCAGAACTGCGGGTTATCTTAAGACACTTTCACACATCGTCATGGCTGTGGCAGCGCTGCCTTGTGTTAGCACTTTTCTCATTAGCTACCGACTTCCAGTTTCAATGCAGCGTGCTGGTTAACCTTACAAGAAATGATTCAGTGCTAAAGTGACATGTTTTAGGTGTGAAATAAACAGGGCCCTTCCCTTTCTTCTTTTTTTAAATGTATAATGACATTTTGTAATGTGTTGTTTTGGGGACTGTCTCCATTTGAACAGCTCCAAAAATAGAAAGTTACAGAGGATAACATGAATAATGCCGCCTTATTTTCTCTTGTTTTTGGTTAACTTTCTCCATGCTGAAGCTGAGTGAAACACACTTTAAACAGTTAACCAGAGAGGACATCAGAACACTGCTTCACAGTCTGAGGCGATTAGAAGCTGCCTACAACTTGGCATAGAGTTTTATTGCATATCATCACAAACCAAATGGCTGAAACTCATCTGATATACTGATTGTAGTGTTTGGTCATGTTACGTTATATGTGTAAGTCAGTTTGAGGGCATTTCCCCATATGTTTCCCCCATATTTTGGATCATTTATAAAGATTAGTTTTGTAGACTACAATAATTCATCTCAATCAAAAAAGCCATATTTAAAAAACAACCAAGGAAGTCTACCTTTCATTAAGAAACGATATAGACAAAACACATTTTAGTTGAGTGAAATCCCATTTCACATACCTCTAGAGCCAGAGCTGTTTTGTCATAGGCGCATGGCACTCGTTTCTGAATTGCCTTTGCCATGACGGGGCCGTTCTGCATGGAGGGTAGAGGGCTGATAACTGCTCCCGGGGTGCCAGGTGGTAACGGCGTTGGAGTCTGGGGCTGGGCGTAGGCGTGCACGAGGGCGTGGGAGGGCTCAGGGATCCCATAGCTGTTGGAGTTGCGAGACCCATGGGAAGGCTGGCCAGGATGAGGTGAAGGTCGTACCAATTTCTCCACATAGGGAACGGGGATCATCCCCACACGCCCCTCTTTACTCTTGGCGCTCCACCACTGCTCCTCTGGCTTCTCCAGGATGATCAGGATCTCCCCCTTCTTGAAGGGAAGGTCCTCTGCATCGCTGCCAGTGAAGTCGTAAAGAGTCCGCACATACTCTAGGTTCTCATCTGGGCCACCCATGGGCTGGATGGGACCGCTCACTGTGCTTGGGTACCTTGAGAGATTACAATAAGGAGGCAAAGGAAGGAGACATAATGGGGTTACCATAAAAAGAAGGTCATTGTCAACTGAATATGAAATACATGGACTAGTGCCTGGACATACATTCCAGATGTTCTTGTTGAATGACATTTAATAAAAGCTTAAGTTTGATTTACATACGCCTCCAAGGACAACCTGAGTATACATGTTTACTAATGTAGTGTATACATTAAATGGCAAGAAGGCATACATGGAATATCCATGTTCATTTCCAAGGTCTTTGAGCAAAATAGGAATAAATGCCACATATAGAGAGATCTAAAAACAGTGCATTAGTAGCTCATTCCAAAATGGATGGCTAATCGTGTATATATGCAAACCCCAAACTTTACTAAAGTCTTGGCTAGTGATTGTTTATCATATGTTGAGAAACCACACATAAATCACAAACTGTATGTGTGAGGGTAGTGTTAATGTCTCTCCTCTCTTCAAATGTGTCAAACTAGATGCCCCATGGCATTTCAGCAGGGTACTGAGGTAAGCCTGAAAGTGGGTTGGTTTTGATAAAAATAGCCAAGCTATTTAACCTAGATTATCCAGCCATTGAGGCCCAAGTGTTATGTTTTTCTTCATCATGGTGTACACTTAATATCATGGGTTTAGTGGTGGGGGGATGGGGGATGTTCATACCTGGGGGCTGGCTCTATCAGCGTGGTGGTATCCAGGTAGTGGATTTTGTAGAACTCCAGCAGAGCAGGGAGGTGCTCAAATTCTTGGTCGCCTATCTTAAACCTCTTGCTGGGCAAAGAGTTGATTATATAGTGAGACACTTTGGAGTTTTCAGACACTGACAGCACGTAGTCGCCGGGACATGTCGACGAGTCTCGAACCAGAAACATGCCATGTCTCTGTCCTTGTAACCTATTCTGTGCCTCTTGTCGTGACACGGGTCCAAAATACCAGGCGGACCGATCAGATGAATCAAACCGAGCAGTTGACATTTCTGTTCAAAATAAGTTAGTAACAAGACTACAAATAAGAAAAAAGATAACCAAAAAGGCTAGACAATAAGTTAAAACGTGTGGTTGTGATTGGCCAATCACAGCAATTTGGAGGATTTGGAAGATGCAGGGCAGGGCATTCGTCGCCCTGAGAGGTTGTGTCGAGTGCTTTCTGCTGCAGGCTCCAGAGACCTCTGATTTTAAAAAGAAATTAAGAGGAACCAAAAACAACCTGACGTTTTCAGAGACAGGCTGAGACTGGCTTGATCCAACTTTGGAACATAATGTGGTTCCTGTGTTCAGCAGTCAACGGCTGAGTGATTGTTTGTGCGGCCAAAATAGAGAAACTGAACAACTTACGACAGACAAACATCGACGGAGAGCGAAGCAGCAACAAATGATAAATGAAGCTTCCCCTTTTCGTTCCGCCTTCCGAGAAAACACCGGGCTTCTCTCTTCTAATAATGTATCTCCCGTCAGTGTCAGAGAACGGAAAAGGTGGCCTCAGTTTTTCATCTGATAAATCCTCATGTGGGCAAAATGTCGCCAGTAGCCGCGAGTCGGAAACGAAATGATTACTTTGTATCTTCTTTATCTTATGGTAAGGCACACGTCATGGAAATGTGTTTTTGAATCCCGTTTCTCGAGTCAGAGCCGACTTTAGAGGCTGCACATCACAAAAATGGCGGCCCGCAACACGTCTCCACACAAAAAATGATTTCACAGCAGCGGCTTGTCTCCTGCGCGTGCATCTCAGGTGGCCGCGCGGTAGGCTGGAGCTCTCGCGTGAGTTCCCGACTGCTCACGAAGGATAACGGCTTAAGGATTCTATAATATTTTACTTTCCCTTATTTCTACTCGTCCCCCCCCCCTCACCCGAGCCACCAGAAGTGCGAGTACGAGACCGAAAAATGGCGACGGGAGGGCTGGTCCCGCTTTCTGTATGCACGTCACTGACGCCTGGAGGGGGGTGGCGGGTGGGAGGAGGAAATGGGGGTGGGCGGGTTACGAGACCATGGACTGCCCCCCCTCCACCCCCAGAGTGAAGTGTCAATCATGTTTCCATGACAGCTACAGAACATTTTGTATGACAGACGATAAAGCAGTGATGTTATCATTACAGGGCAAACAACCAGCAATACATTACAAAATACACTATAGGCACTATAGCAGCAAGACCCTGTATTAGGTTCCTGCTATGTCTTTTTGCATACGATGTCTAAGTGCAGTTCATAAATATGCAAAAAAAGTAAACTACTTTTGATTACTAACAATACAATTCAAACATTTGTTTCAAAATAATGTTGTATTATGTTCTAATAACAGTGGCAATACCATAATATACTTCAATAAAGTATGGAGTATGCAAGTTTGGAGTCTTTTGGTGTTTTAGTTGTTTAGGGGTGGATATCCTTTTTTAACGACTTTGTACTTAACTAATCACATATTTTCTTTGTACTTATTTTCTACGTACAATATTCGAATTTTGAATTATTTAGGTGTATAAAGTAATATAAAATTAAAATAATTAAAGTATGCAAAACTGAGTCATTTGGAAAACAACTATGGTCAATCTTAAAATAAAGGCTATTTGATTTGTTCATATACTTCCAAGATCCCCTTTTGGTTCCTGTCCTTTACAGTTTAATTTCACTTGTATTACTGTAGCAGGATAAATGAGTGACCGCAGATTTAATTCTTATAACTGATGACAGTTTCACATTCAATCACATCTGACAACTCAATCTTCTCAGACAGGGTCCCTGAGGACACAGGCTGTCCTATAAACGAGCAAACGTACTCATTTGAATTTATATTTATGATGTATTTCTGTGCAGCGTATATTATATATCTTCAGCTTTTCTGTGGCCTCATGAGTAATTCATATGTTTGAGGTACAGCATGTTTGCTCAGTTAACTGCTATTTCATGCAACCAGTTAAACATTTTACATATTTCCCTATTCTAATTTCCTGTTGTTCTCCTACTTCCCCTCCACTCAATCTCATACTTAGTATTATCTGGCACAGAACTGTGACACATCGATTTGGAGCTCCCCGGCCCACAACGCAATATGCTGAAAGGGAGAGAGTGAATTTAAATGGAGGGGGTAGTGCCTCTGAAGAAGGCTAAATAAAGACAAATACAAACCAAAGAATGGGTTAGAAACACTGATAGAGCATGACAAGCGTTCCAATGTGGCGGGACAACTTCTGCTCATTAATGAAAGTAAAGTATATAAAGATGCAGCTCTGTTCCTCTGGATATTGAGGTTTCAGTGAGCATGCTCGTGAGCCTGCAGCTGGCACAGAGCGGCTCTCATCACTGCAGCGCTGTCTGAATGTTAATAGATTCGCACCCACTGGCTCTTAAGGGCTAATGCTTGCCAATTCCCACATTTCCACAAAGACGCAGTGATGCAACAAATTGGAAAGACTAAAACAAACAGGGCCTATTCTTCCTCGGGAGTAGAAGTTAAAAATGCTGTGTAACTGGTCATTTCCCCCAAATACTTTTTGTTTAATTACACTATGGTTTAATTTGTGATATTGTTACCAAGGGTCAAAACAAAACAGCCATATTTTCAGGTGGATATATAAATAATTTAGCCAATATTCCAACGACACAAACTCCATGCAGAATATGAAATCAATAAAAGTATCTGTAACCTCTCAAACATTGTAGGCTTCAAATGTAATGGACACTCTTCAATGTCTCTAAACACCTCCATCTGGTGGATGCATGCATGAAACAATGTGTTTAATCTGAACATAACATCATTTTACAGTGTTTGAACTTTTGCAGGGAGAAATGTCATACACATTGACAGACTGAGAGCTATTCACTTGTAACTAATGGAGAGGTATTGAGAGGTACCTTGAAAATGTCTGCCATCAGAGTATTTTGCTCACTGTGAAAATAAGTGCCCCTGAGGCACAGATTGGCTCTTACTGGGCTCTCACTGGCTGTATGAGAATCCACATTGTGATAGCTTTGAATCAGCAAAGGTTTTAGAGGTGGAGTGAGCTCAGCCGGGTTCATTCCGGGAATTGTCTGCCCCGCCTGGCTGCATGCAGTTCTTAACCTGCCCAACGCGGTTGCACAACTATAAGCTAGGTTTTGATTTATGTTGTGAAATTAAGCTAGGCTCTTTAACATGTTTGGCTTTTCACAGCTGTGTGTCTTCTCACTTCACTCAAATGTTAAGACAATTGCCAAAAATATTATGTTAAAAAGACAGGAAGAGCAGACGTCGTTGTAAAAAAACAGGACAGAGCTCTTTTTTTGTTGAGATAGTTCAATCTAGTTTTGTTGTGTAGAAAAAGGGCCTGGGAAAAAAGTTGTTATTCTTTTTCCTTAATGTGTTTTTAGAGAGCTAACTTTGGTTGTTTGCAGTGATAAAAGTATGAATTAGTTTGAATAATAACAAGTTATTATTTCTATATAGTACTGTACAATTCCCCCATCATTTTGGCAGAATTACAATAACTGTGCTCTAAAAGCTCAACGCACTGAATGCTGACTCAGTTTGGTAAAAGCAGCCATGTTCAGTTAGAGATGTCTACCTTTATAGTTCAAATGTCCTAAAATGTTTGGTAAACAATAAATAAATACATTTACCGTTACCAGGACAACACTGCATTTGTGACTTTATTTCCTTTTCTGTTTGTGTGCAGAATGAAAAACTATGTTTATCTTTTCATGTAAGCGGTCCTTCATGAGAACAATTATAAAAGAAAATATGATAGGACAGAAATACTTTATATGGTGGTGGATAACAGTGTACTGGATGTGTACTGGGGATCCTGTCAGTGCACCGTCCTTTTGAAGCGGTCTCTCTGCACAGCACGGGTCCTCCTCTGTCTGTCTGCGATGCTGTTGCTGAGGCTCTGTTTCAGGGCAGGGAGGACCACCCCAGAGTGAGAGGGTCCGGACCTGGGACAGAACATATGTAGATTTAACTGAGGGGGCCAAGATGGCTTTTTGAGCATGCAGTCAGTGCAAAATGATGGAACAGTTGTCCATAGAAACAGATTTACATACGGCTTTTCGGGAAATGTTTGAAGACCAAGTTTCGGAAATGTCTTTTCTTTTGTGACTTTGCTGACAGGTGCAACAAAAAAGAGAAAACCTAATCACAACTGTGGTCGTTTTTTTTTTAAGGAATCCTATATATTGATGAAGATTACAGTAATAAAATTGTCTGTCACTTTACCAGGTTCCGTCCACAAGGAAGGCCTTTGTCAGGATGTAGTTCTCTGGGGTGATTTTTTTGCTCAAAACAATATCTCTCAGCAACGACTTCACACGTATGATCTTTAAAGAAACGCGGTTGTTATAAAGCCATTAAAAATGTCCCAAAAAAAAATTAGAAAGAAAATAATATAGATGATTATTATGTGATGAAGGGCACTTACTTCCTGAGACTGTAAGCTGTTAGCGTTGTAGAGCTGCCGAATGATGACCTCACATTCCTGCAGGGTGGGGGCTCGCGGCGGATGGGAGGGGTTGCTGTGGATTCGTAGAGGTTGTAATGAGGTGATGAGCCCCCCCTTCACCTCTAGGCTGGGCTCCTGCCTGGCACATCCCAGAATGTCGCTGCCATCTCCAAGGCTGCACAAGTAGTCAGTGAGATCACATCATCAATCAATGTTGAAGGCAGTTCAAGACTTCCATTCCATGGCCTTGATTGTAAGGCGATACCAGATGTACCAAATCAAAGTGCATAAAATAATGTATATTTTGCACATTTATTTGACAAATCTAATATTACTTCGACATCTCTTTTAAATGACTGTTTCAAAAGTTGGCTGCACTACAGTTGAACCAATGGGTCGTTGCTTAAGGCCCCGTCCACACGGAGACGAAACGGAGACGAAAACGAACCGAATTAGATATCAAAAAAGTCTTCCGTCCACACGGAATCGGCTCAAGAAACGTGTCCATCCACACGAGACCGCTCGACCCGCTGGGCAGCTGTAGTACATATGCCGGGCCTATAAGTGGCGCTGGGGTCGGCAACCCGCGGCTCTTTAAGCCCTCCACTCTGGCTCCCTGGAGCTTAGACAAAAATAAGAAGGAAATAAAATAAAAGTATTTGTTGGACTATTTATATTTTGTTGCACGGTTGAAAATGTTTCGTATCTTGTATTTTGAGGTGATACTGTGACACATAAATTAAAAACAAAACGGTTTTAATTAGGTCAACTAAAATATGCGTCATATCCTGCTATATCCGGCACCAGCGCCTTTTCTTGCAGGTGAATAACCTGACCCCCGGCTCGATGAGCGAACTATGGATAAATCAAAGAAAAATAAAAGTATCGGAGGAACACAGGATTTAATTCTGTGTGGACAGAGTTATCTGCTTTCACAGCAAACGATGCTGGCTTACCGGTATGTTTGATATATAGAGAGAAGTTGTCAAAGGTGCTGCAGCCTTTACGTATTGGAGGAAAAACACGGAAGAGGAACACCGCTGACGATCTTCAGTCATAATTCAATCCGTTAACTCTTTTTATGGTGCAGCTATGTTTTATTTATTTCAAAGTGGGCCCATTTTAATTATATTAATTTTCTTCAAATGTGCAGGGGACTCCCCAAGTCAGGGCTCGAGCTTAAGGACGTCCAGTCGTCGAAAAAAATAGTGTCGGGGAGGATACAAAATAATTTTGGGACGAATTTGGGACGAGAGTTAAAATAAAAATACCCTGCTAACTCTACTACAAACGGCGATGAAAATGAAACCGACTGCACGTTTTGTGTAGCACACAGTTATTAAACCTCCTTGTCAACATAAACACACACGCACAAAACATTTAGAAACCCGCGAAATACACACACATAGGCCTACCTACAGCTGTGCCGCTGGCCAGCCGCCCAGCTGGCTGTGCCAGCGAATTCCTGGCCCGCAAATTCGCGGGTCTAGCTATGTACTGAGTGTGTGTATTTCGCGGGTTGAGTGATGTACAATGGCATCCCGTGGAGGAATTCTGAAATGTTTTACCGTTACATCACAAAAACGCACAGCAGAACCAGACCCTGGAGCGCCGGCCTCTTTATTTACTTACTCCTCTTCATATGCAAGAGAGCTAGGAACACTTTGCATTCAACTAATTACAATGTACTTATTTTTCTAAATGTTAGTAAAGAAGACTCCCATATCATATAATCTAAGAAGCTACGAGCATGGGATAAAAATGGGAACTAATGATATATCTACTTTAGAGTTGACTTTTAAAACAGTGAAATGTGTCAGCATTAAAACCATAAGCTCCACACTACTTTGTGAACTGTTTTTCTTCACACACTGTGGCTGTGGTGCACCACTGACTGTGGTTATAATCCGTGTGAATTACGTTTTCTTACACGCTACTTCAAACATTTCACACGCTTAATGGACAGCAGTATATCTATCCCCATTTCACAGTGTGTTCCACCTGAATTGTGCTTAACATTGTATACTTGTTGTTTCATCTCAATATTACATAGCAATATGAACCAACATGTAATTTTGTATTAGTGTTTTGATATCATTTCATTTAGAGCTGGACAATACAACCAATGTTGAATAGAGATATTGTGAGAGGAGATATTTTTTTGCAAAACTATGATAAAACTTGGGCTGAATTACTGTGACACAAATGTATGAGCTTATCAGATGTACCTGTGTGAAATCAAAACATGTTTTGTCAGCACATCTAGGTTATTTTATGATTTGTTTGAAATTCTTAAAACACTTTCAATCTTATCACACTCGAAGGTACTGAGGCAGGTAGGCGGTTAAGTATTGAATCAGATTGAAATGTAGAATGCAGAATTTCACCTCAGTGCTTGGTCCTGTGAGGGTCGAGTGTCCTGCAGCGTCTCCTCCAGGTAGAGTCCCGTACGGGCTTCACTTCCCTGAATGGGGGGTCTGATGCCTCGCCGACTTTGTGTCACTCCTATGAGAAAATAATCAGAATTCCTGTATTAGTCCTACAGCAGGGAGATGTCCATCGTTACAGTGAAGGGGACAGTGCAGACAAAAAGGAAAATAAATAAATTACATATTCAAGGTAAAAAATAAGAAGCAGCTTTAAGAACGCAAGTAAACAAACATATAAAAGTATTAGCGGCAAGTAAAAAAAAAGGACCCATTATTAAGATCATTATAAATTGTCATCTGTCTTTCACTTGTCCTTTTATATCAGATAGTTACAACTAGAACATTTCAGTTATTTTGCAAATCCAATACCAACGTTTATCATCCCACAGGCCATACGAATGTTAAACACCTGCACTTTTGAAAGAACGTATAGCATTCATCTGTTTGCAACTCATATATATCAATATTCCAATTACTGTATAGACTATTCTGCAGTTTCTATTCTATTCTGTTTCTATTCTATTTACTTGTACTATTTCATCTGTTTTATTGTGTTGCATTTTCATTGTCATAACTACATTGTAGCTATGCACACATGACAATAAAAGCCTTGAAACTTGAAACAATTAGAATCTTTTTCTGCACATTCTGAAGCTGCATTTGAACTTTTTGCCAATACAACGTTTACATTGTGAGATGTGTCATCTGCCAGAGATTTGGCCATACTGTAAACACCAAGATAATGTCCCTTTAATGACTGGTTGTTTTGTATATATTTATCTCAGAATGTAAAAGTACATATACCGTGTTAGAATATTTGATCAACATTGTCCACTACTTTCAACTCTTCCAATCTAGCAAGAAACACACAAGCAAAATCAAACTGTAATCCAGGATCACATCTTACCTTTTCTACAGGACTTGGGAGGCTCCATTATCATCTTAAACTGCAACTCTGCAACATTAAAATAGGATTAGTTTGCGACATACTGTAGGGAGGCACACAGGAGGTACAATGTTGAAACACAGTCCCGACATACAGGCGTGTTTCCATGGGGGCCTGAAGGCTGTGACAGTGTGCAGACAGAGAGGGGAGCTTCCTGGTGGGTGGTGAGGTGCATTTATGTGACCTGTTCAGTAAAGTGACACTAGATATGTGTCCACCTCCCACTGAGAGACCATCAAAACCCTGGAGTTGCTATGCGACCACTGTTCCTGGATTGAGTGTATTTCTTTTCAGCACCCTATCAGTAGACAGTCAGGGAGTGCCATTAACATCGATTCATTACAAGAAGGGTGGTTAGACATAACAACAGGAACTTTTAAATGGGAAAATAATAGGGATAAGGATTGTTCTTATTAATTGGCTCTGGGCCATTTGTCCAAAAAGTACCAGTTTTATTGATTATATCAATTTACTCTTGGAAACAATAAGGTATAATGTGTCTTCTCACCTTAAAAAAAACTCCTGCAAAGTGAAAGAGGTTCAATTAAAGAGGTCACACTTTTAGATATTTAGTTTTCCTTTATTTTTATATAATGGTTGTATTACTATTTAATCATGTTTTCCCTTCTGAAAAGCACTTTATAACCAGCTTCAGTTTTGAGAAACGTCTTACTTTACTCTACTGATATTATAATGGTATATTATAATGTCCTAGCTAACACAGCATACACTAATTTACAGGACTATGATTCAACTGTCAAAAAATACAACTATTTGTGCTTATCCCAAATTATTAGATGACATATTTAAGTGACCTCGGTTTAAGTATGAGCTATTGTGATAAATCGAAATTCTCTGACACTAATGGCAGTGTTTCAGGTCACTGTTTTCTTCACCTTTATTCTCCCGTCTGAGATACTCTATCTCTGCATGGAGCTTCTCGAGAGTGTCCTTGTGTTGCTGCTGAAGGAACTGGATATTCCTCCGCATGGACGCGACGTGGGGGTCCGTGTCGCTGTGAGAGGACACCTCTGCTGCCCTCCACACTCGTTTGTCAGCTGGAGGGACGACAGGCAGTGGCTGCAGTTTGTTTGGAGGTAAACGCTGAGGCGAGCAAGGCTTCCCGAGGCGCCCGACCCGGGTCCATTGTGGCAGATGCCGCACCGGCGGAAGATTATGACTTGACATTGCTAACGAACCATTGTAGCCTCTTTGGCTAGCGGTGACGACCTGTTTCTGCTCGAAGTGTTCCATTAGTACCAAGAGAACAAACTACCACCATCACCTAACAGTGTTTTCTCTTGCCATTATATTCCAGTGTGGAGTTTAAAACCTACATTGTTGTCTAACTATCTTGTTTCCTAAACTCTGTTGCTCGTAAACAGCTCAAGTACCCGTTGCGCTAATTTGACACGAGGCTCCACTCTCACTCACACACACAACGTTGCCATGACAACAGTTCAAGTCCATTATTTGTAGCCCTGAGTTGAAGCTCTCAGGTAAGATCCATTAGTCCCGCCTCCTGTATTAGGATTGGCTGCAGTATGGGTATCGTTTAAACACTGACATTTGATTGGTTGAGCTCGTTAGGGTCATTAAACTCCTAGATTCTGAGTCCTGAGTCCTGGATTTCGTCACTGTGGTCCTGCCTGACTCTCATCATACTACTTCTCTGATGGCTCCCACAGGATTGTTGACATCCTCCTGGATTCATCTTATTATTATAGACACATGCATTTCCAAACATTTGGACTATATTGTTAATGTATTATCTTTTCAATTTACACACGGCATCTGTCTGTCCGTGTGCCGTCCCATTTTCCCCCTTTAAACTGTGGGGTTTCTTTGGAAGTTTTTCCTTGTACGATGTGATGGTCCAAGGATAGAGTATTGTCATACTGATATTCTGTACAAACTGTGAAGTCCACTGAGACAAATGTAACATTTGTGATATTGGGCTATAAATAAACATTGATTAATTGATTGATTGTTAAACTATGGTATATTTACAGATGAGTTGGGGACACTAAGTATAAATGATCACTGTAGTTTCACATCCAAAAACCAGAAATGTTTTTCTACAATTCAGGCTTAGAGGGAATTGATAGTGCCGGGCAAGTAGATAAGATACACTCAAAGAAATAACTCATTGGATTAACTCAATTTTATTGTTGGCAGGTTTTCCATCCAATAAATATATGTGGCACAAACTCAAACTAATGGCATCCATGCAGTATAATGTAAATGAGTTAGTCCAACTCAAATTTTTCAAATAGAGTTTAAGTAAAATGATAACATTACCTTTATGAATTTAGATAATGCTAGTCCACCTAAATCCTATTTAATTAATTGAAAATGAAATAATGAGGTTAAATATAATTTAATAAAAATGTGTTACACATGATAGAAAACATGGTTTAGTTTTTTTTATTTTTAAATTCACATTATTCAAAACAATCCTCCATTCAATAGTGTTTAAAAATGAATGAATTCACACTGAAAGATGAAAAACATTTCTGAAAGATAATACCATTTTTAAAATGGCAGAGAAATGGAACTCCTATAATTGACTTACAAATCTCCCTTTGCCAAATACAATGAATACAATATAACAGGGGTATGCACTGCTCTTCTAACAGGACAATAACACATAACATGAAGAGTGCACTGCAAACACCAACATATGGAAATAGTGTTACAGTGTGTTGAAACAAACAAATACAGAAAAGCACAAATGATTGGTATAACGGCTCAATCTGCTCTGATTAGGAAACTCGTGAATAAAATGACAACAATGAACTCATGAGTCACTTCTTTTTCACATTTCAATCGAACAACTTGATCTTCAGACTTTCGATTTTACCATTCAGCTTGTGCCCATCCAGATTCATCACTACCTTCTGCATGAACTCGAAGGTGTGTTTGAGGTTGTCCGGAAAGCTCAAATCCAGGGCATAAATAAGTCCCAATAGCATGACAAACCCCACAATCACGCTGCCCAAGTTGTCCATGACTATATTGCCTTCGATGACAATTCCCACGTCCTCTTGCTGCCCATCCACATCTCTTTGAAGTGTGTATATGCCCATGACTGTGTTTGCCATGTCCCTCTTGGCATCTTCAGAGGCAGTGGCCTGAACAAAGACACAAGCATACAACACATGTGTTAACTAAAACCT
This sequence comes from Gymnodraco acuticeps, assembly GCF_902827175.1. Lineage (NCBI taxonomy): Eukaryota > Metazoa > Chordata > Actinopteri > Perciformes > Bathydraconidae > Gymnodraco > Gymnodraco acuticeps. Next base: position 457,842 of record NW_022990646.1, on the reverse strand, counting down.
GAATTACTACATTTTATAGAAGCAGATTTACTTATGTGGCTCTCCTCATTGATCAAAACAGTTTTAGACTAACCCTCTGGTATCACTCAAATGTACTACCCAATCTGGCCACTCAGGATAAAAATGTCCACTTTCAAAAACTTGAATGATAAAATGATATGATAACAATATTATATTTAAATATTTTTCCCCCACACTTTTTGGGAAGTGTGGGAACATTTTTTAAATGGACAATTAGGGTAATTTGTACACAGTGTATTCGAGACTGATTAGAAAAATTGAAATTCCAAAAAGTATCTAGAAAAAACACAAAATCATTATAGCCAAATCTGATGTGAAAAATTACCAATTTGGACAAAAATGTCCGAGTGATACCAGAGAAGGTTAGGACCTCCAACACAGAACTAAATTAAGCTTGTAAGAAAATGTTTACATAAATAAATTATAAAGATATATTCCTGTATGTTCTGTTTGATTATCAACTTTATCTTATTTATTAATTCAGGTATTAAGTTATTTGTTTACATCCCTACTTAATCATGTAATTTGTTGTTATTCCTGTAGTTAATTATGCATTTACCTACTTATTTCGATAAGTATTTGATTATTTATTATTTAATAATTTATTTCCTTGATTTATGTGATTATGTAATTATTCTTTTAACAATTTAGTAATTGCTGCATTCACATACCTTTTTAAACATGAATCTATTGATTAATATATTTCTGTATTTCAGCATTTATTTATTATTTTATTTATGTATTTATTCAATTATTTATAAGTTCTTACATATGTATTCATGTCCATATTTATTTATTCATTTATAGATGTATTTATATATAAATGTAAATATTTATTTCAGCATTCATTTATTATTTGTATTTATTTCCAGATATATTCATGTTTTAATTCACATTTGTATTTATCAATTGTATTCCTATGTTAATTTATAGATGTATTTATATCTGTATAAATGTATTAATTCACTTTTTTCTATATTTATTTTAACACTTGCCCGATGAAATTACTTCTGTATCTATTTATTATTATTTTTTTATTTCTGTATTTATTCATTCTTACATATATTCATTCCTATATTAATGTATACATTTATTTATTTCTGCATGTATTTATGATATGTGATAAGATATTTAGATGTAAGCAGGGATAGGGTTGTGTGCGCCATAGAATTTTCTTATTATCAATGTAAGTAATGGTGGTTATAATTGTGGGTAACACTGTTAACCACTACATTGAAAACATATTGTGATAAACATACCTGATACTCCTTAAAAAAGAGTCTGGATCCTCGTTGAGGTAGATCGCGATGCTTCGCAGGATGCACCCCCTCTTGATGTGGATGTTTTCAAACTAAAGCAGGGGCGATAAATCAAAGACAATTAAGCACAATGCATGTGCAACAGAGCAGGTAGTCTACAAAGTAGAGGGCTGTATCTGTCGTGTGTTTCCCTAAGCAGGACTCCTTACCCCTACATTTCCACAATAAGCTATTGCCTTAAAAACACTATAAAAGCAGACAATTTCTTAAATGTGTTCATATGAGCATGGACAAAAACAATACAGTGAAAAACGAGGTTCTCTGCATTTATACTAACCAAATCTGATATTGCAAGGGCTTCCTTGATTTTGTGGCCCTTTAGTCCTCCTTTGATCTTGAAGATCTTCAAGAGCTTGTCTGAGAAGTGGTCCAGCTGCCACATGAACTTTGATTGAAGTGGTGATGTTGTGATCCTCAAAAACTCCGCATTCACCTTAAAAATATTATTAACAAGCACAATACAACCAATTGTTACTTGTTTATTAGAATCACAACCATGCAAGGATGTAGACATGAATCACAAAGGATAATAATAAAAGACTGTCAACAAATACAAATATTTACTTACTTCACTCTGCTGAAACAGAGCAGGCCATCTGCATTTGAAGTCCCCTATCAAAGGCCTTTGCTCCACAATCTCAAGGCGTCTGTGAGAGAAGGTTTTTTCCATTTTTGCTTTTATCACCACTTCATTGTCACGCTTTTTCAGTTCTGACAATAAGGCAATTCTCTCGTTCTCCAAGCTTTCTGTGGTTTCGCCTTCTGGGTGCAGAGGAATGTAGTTTATTTCAGCTTTTCTTGTTTTTTTTATGTTTGCTGCAGCTTTGCCTTGGCCTGTTTTCTTGTGCTTTAAGGAGTTCACAAGGATTTCAGGATGTCCAAGACGGCCAAGCTTTGTACGATAGTTTTGCATTTTGTACTTAAGAGACTGTTTCCACCCCCCAAATCCTATCTTGGATCCTAGCTGCCCCAAACAAGGGTGGGCCCTCGTCAACGCTGCAGCTACCTCTTCACACTGATAGTCTTTTGGATATTTTGTGAATTTGATCATTTCTTGGGCTAGGCCATCAAGAATGACTCCTTTCAGCTTTAGGCCAGGCTGGAAGTATGTACCAGTTGTCTCAAACTCTGCATTCTGTAGATGAAGCTCAAATTCAGCCTCGTAGGTGAGCTTAGGAACCACAAAAACTGTGGGCCAGGATAACAATTGTGAGGCCTGAGCTTCAGGGGATGGATGCGGGGTTGACGTATACACCATATCATCACTGCAGCATGAGGCTATTGATGATGCAGGGATTAGAGACTCTGAGCTTCCAGTAATTGAGGTCTTATCAAATGAGTCAACTGTGTACTAAGTGATGGAGGGCTCAATATTTGACAATATAGGAGAGTAAATTACTTTCAGTGTGCTTTTATCCTGAATTTCAGACACTGATGTAAGATTCATGAACTCGTTAAAGTCAACATCCATGTATTGCAGACGGAAGTCCTCTTTCAATTGAAGAGATGTCTTGACAAATGTGTGCAGTTCTTCAACTGTTGCTGGGATTCCCGAATCCAGGGTCAGTTTTCTAGTCAGACTGGTCGGCAAAGATGATGCGCAGAAGCGCCCGACCTGCCGTTATGGAACACCTTTTAATCTAGAGCAGAAACAAGGTGAAAGAATAACAAGAAAGAAACACATTAGGATTATATCAAAGATGAACATAAAAATGTTTTTACAGTTTAACTGCCCCTTAAATGTGCATGTGTCTGCTGGAAATGTTTTAACAACAAATACCTGCTAGCTAGTTCCAAACTGCAGTGTTTGCACTGCCACATGCATAACCTGAAAAAGAGAATAAATAGAATTAGCAATTGACACTGAACAACTAACAATGTCACAGATCAGCTTGTGCAAGTATTGTGAAAGTAGCCGTGTACTTACCATAAATAAGAGGTTTCCCCAAGGTGCTTGTTAATGCTGATCAAACTGCAAAAGACAACAAATATATTTTAGAGGTGTGATTAAAATGCTTATATATTTGAATTTTCACAGAAAACACATAATTGCCTAAGATTGCACAACCCAAAAAACGTTTCTGCACAACTCTGGGTGCCTGCTTGTGAGTGAAGTAACCCATACAAGATTCACATATATATTATCTCATTATTTATATTAAATATTTGGCAGTAAAAAACTCAACTCAACTGAACTCCTACAGAAACGAGTGGCTCCGCCTGTCCTCCTCTGCCTGCACTAAGGCCAGGAGAGAGATGGACAGACCTGCTGAGCTTTATGATAGAAAATGGCGGCGCTTACTGGGCTGCATGCAGGCTCTGCCTCATACTGTTACCTCATTCACTTGAATTACTCTTTGCATTTTTTGGTTGAATTTAAACTGAATTTCGGTGTACTGTGTTCAATGACAATAACGTTAAATCGAATGTAATATAATCTAATGATCTCTACTATCCAGTATCCAATGCTAACCGTATCTAGCAAGCTAGCTAACAAACCAGTTATTTGGCTAGCTAGCTTGCCTCATGCACTTTAATTACTCTTTGCATTTTTTGGTTGAATTTAAACTGAATTTCGGTGTACTGTGTTCAATGACAATAACATTAAATCGAATGTAATATAATCTAATGATCTCCATTATCCAGTATCCAATGCTAACCGTATCTAGCAAGCTAGCTAACAAACCAGTTATCTGGCTAGCTAGCTTGCCTCATGCACTTTAATTACTCGTTGCATTTTTTGGTTGAACTTAAACTGAATTTCGGTGTACTGTGTTCAATGACAATAACGTTAAATCTAATGTAATATAATCTAATGATCTCTACTATCCAGTATTCAATGCTAACCATATCTAGCAAGCTAGCTAGCTTGCTGTTTAGACCCAACTAAAAACGGAGCAAAATATAACACGGTGGTTTCAAATATTCTTGTCGATATTATGAAAAGGCATTACTTGGAAACAGGGAACATTCTAAACTACTAGAAAAAACAAATACTTACCAAATAATAGACTTTCCACCGTCAGTTTCCCCAGTCAGTTTGCACAGTCAGTGTTAGACAAAAGGCGGCAAATGACAGAACGGATTTTGTGCATGCGCAAAGGTGATGTGCAAAGGGGCGGTCCCAAATGAAAACAATTCATTTTGAGTTGCTCTGTCTTAAATATATTTAATAAGTGAATTGATTAATGTAATTTGTGTTACACTAATGAACTATACTTAGGTTTATTTCTTAAATAAAAATATTTAAGTAAAGTGAAACCATTTTTAATGTGTCAAGTCTAAGAAGGGCTTGAATCATTTTTTTGAGTGTAGCAACAGATTTGAGAGGCTACATAAATTAATATATTACCTGTTGTGATTGCATTTTGTCACCGACATTCCAACAGGGAACTGAAGTTCATGTGGCTTCCTAGATGTGAGGATACAAGCACATAAGACTATGCTTAAGTAAATGACTAGCTGAAGCCTAAAGCTGACTACATGAGATTCGTAATAGAGTGTCTAACCTTGCGGACACTAGTCCCATTATGCACTATCCAAGTTTAATTGGTTTGAGCGTTGGGATTACTAGTTCAGCAACAGGACTGTACCTGTTTTGCCAGCCTACGTAGAACATTATTTCATAGCTGTGAGGATTTATTTAAATCTAAATCTAAATCAATGCATCTGAGATTTCCAAAATTGGTAGGTTCAGTTTGAAGTGTACAAAATCATACAATTTCCCCATCTCTAGAGAGGCATAGGATTTCGGATTTAATCTTCTGTTAAAGTAAACTTAAATATCCATAACCGAGATGACATGGCAGCAAAGAAAACTCACTTCATCCTAAATAATCTTTCCTTTTACTTTATTCATGTTGCAACTCAAACAGTAAAGGTTACACCACACACAGGGACACTGAGATTGTGTGTTTGTCATACATATGACAACAATAAAATGCTTTGAAACAGTCAGAGACAATATGGAGGATCAGCAGAAAGCCGATTCTTTGGAAATGTAATGACGGTAATGGTACTGTTCTCTCCATGCCTGCAGCGTCATATATACATTAACAATAACTTAATTTACAATATTTACAGGTAATACAGAAAGTGAAAACACAAAATTAAAACAGGTTTTTTAGCATACAAAACAAATAATACCAATCAATGACAAATGTATTCTAAGAGTGCACACATTACACTTAATTGTATCTTTCTGTGGTACTTTAAACATGAGCTGGTGGGGCGTCAGTATTTTGTAATAATTATTTCAACGTCAGCTCAAATGATCTTTATGGTGCTTTTGACTCCTACCCAAGATAATCCTTCAAAGGATGGCCAATAGTAATGATTGTAGGGAACATTACAAAGTGACACATGCATCAGTTTTATAAAGGTAAATTGCGATCACCATTACAAAAGTGACTGAACTGAACAGCGTGTGTAAGAGACAGAGAGGCTGTAGGAATGTAGACTCACACTAAAATAACACACAAAATGATCTCGGTAGACCTATAAAAATGTACTAAAAAGCTATCTGACAAAAGGCCACAAAGCAAATACACGTTATGTATATTTCGATAAATCTTCACCAAGGAAAAAAACATTTCCTCCGTTCTGTTCTGCTGACAGTGCTACTATACTGGCTTCATAAATATCTTAAGCCCTTTCCACAAATCAATATCATCTTCTCAAATGTTCTCGTAGTCACCATCTTGAATAACAACTCATTCACATCTTGTCACAGAGCAATTGGTTCTACAGAACAAATCCCACTGTCACTCAATACACCAAATATCATTTCAAACATGCATGCACACAAGCTTATCTTTGACCCTTCCCATTTGCCACTTAGGGGAGTACATGTATCCTCTTGAGATATAGCTCTAAGGTCAATGAAACACAAATATTAAAACACTAGCACTCCAAATCAACAGGTCACTTTTTTAAATAAAACACAATCGCCAAACTCTGACTACTCCAAACACAACACAATGGATGTAAAACTTGTTTCAGTGTAAAGTATTTTTTCCCCTCTTTCTTCTTAAAGCAATCTTTCTAAGGGTTCATAGCTTATATCTCTCTGTCAGCATTCTCACATCTAACACACCTCTAAAACCTTTTGACAGCAACTAAAACACAACTGCAATAAAGTATGGAATAGAAATCTCTAAATAAGCAAATCTGTCTAAAGGTATCTATATAAAAAAAAAACAGGACTCGTTTAGCATGTTCCACTCAAAATCGTCCCATCCAGTACTTAAACAGTGCAAAAACATTCAGACGCTAAACGCGGGGTTTATAATTGACATACATTAACGCAGTTTCTCTCCTTTCAGCACTACATTCAAATGTGATTATACTTGCTGAACTCCGACATGATTGATGAACCACACATAAGGAGACGGAATACGAAGTTGTGTGAAGACATTACCAGCAACGGTAGCAAAAAAAAAGCTTCTGTATACCTGACGAACACATCCCAGGTTATTGCAACATCTTTAGTAAGATTGTATTCAGGGATGCTTACACACCAGCTGGAATGAAAGCTATATTCGGCATGTAGCAGTGTGGTAGTGAGTGTTTTCTGGACCCATCTTCTGCTGTAATACCTGCCACCATTTAAGAAAACTCAATCCCGTGTATATCATTGTTTCAATGATTGATTATTGTCTGTTACATAAGGAAGTATAGAATTGGTAAAGTGTCAAACAGGGATCTTTTTTTCCAAACCAAAGATACCTACAACAAGTTTAAAATAACACAAAAGCAAAACTACAAATATTTTGGCAACAGATTGGTTATACGCAATTCCTGCCACCAACTGTATCGTTGCTATTTTAAATGTCCTCCAGCAAAGCAAGTAATAATTAGATAAATAACAGTAAAATGTATTCAAGGAAAGCAAACAAGGGGTATAAGACAAATTATGTTTGTTGGCCTATTTTCCTCCAGCAACGGATACGGTAGAAGATACATTTGTCCATAAAGATTTTTGAATATTTTCCCATCTAAGAAAGCTTTATGTATGTAGATATGCGACTACTTGGTGATAAATGCTCCGGCGGGTGTCATCCCTAGTCCCTTGGAAAAACATTTTCAGCACCAGGAGCAGAGTCCTCTACCCGTAGGCGACAGCGCAGACATTCTTTCTTCATGTCCAACACCGGTACAAGTTTAGTGCCGGTGTGAGTCACTGCCACTGTCCAAAGCTTGAGATGAATGGCAAGCCATTAAAAGTCGAGCCGTGAATGTTCAGCAAAAGTGAAGCCTTGTGGTTTTCTTGTGAAATCTAAAGCATTTCTAAAAGGGAAAACCACGAGATGTGGGTTGAGATTTGATTCGTTGATAATATGCAGGGTGACATCACTCAGACACAGAGTCCTGACTGCAAAGCTGTGAGGCGCCGCTCAATACACTCCTTACCTGCAGATACAAAGGAGAACAGTTAAAATGTCTCTTTTTTTCTGCAGGAACATTACAAATAGGCTGATAGACATACTCACATTTGCTAACTCTGAGGATGTCTTCCTGTTCAGTGAGCAGCTGAGACAGACCCTCCATCAGCAGCAGAGCTTTATGGTAACGCAGCACTGACGCCTCCCCCTGGTGGAACATCTCGTCCAGTGCAGCCGTCTGAACCTGACGCCACACCAGGAGGCTCAAGTTAATAACCTAAATCTTGACTTTTAACATCCACATGCCTGACAAAATATACAAATGTAACCACAGAATGCAAAACCTGTTATGAAATACTAAGAAGCCATTACTTTAGTGGCTTTTCAATATTCGTGTAGAGATAAAGGGAGCACATCACTTTGGAAACAAAAGACTGGAGCCTAAGACAAAGAGACATGATATATTTTGACTTGCTTAGATTTAAAAGGAATAATCTCAGATATTTGTATTTAAATAGGCAAAATGATCATTGATTTAGCCTATTGCCCATTGATAAAAGCGTTGCAATACTTATATTTTTGCATTTTAAAACAAATCGGGGATCTGTGGGGACATGGCCGGAAAAAAAGCTGCATTAATGTACTACTTATGTAGAAAATAATAATTCCCACTGCTTTGGTTTTCTATTTAAAGAGGAACATAATGAGGTAGTCAAAGAAAATGTAATTAGTTTTTTTGAAGACACTGAACACTTTTTCTCCTCAAAAAGATGACAAAAAAACCCCATGTTTGCCAATTCTTTGAGAGTGGATCAGTATAACATTTAAAATGGTTAGTTGGGCCTCCCCCAGACCTGTAGTATTGAACACATCTGCAGTAACCACCAGTATAGAGTATGGCTAAATCAACCAGGACTGAAATGTAACGATTACCACATGCTAGGATTTGTAATTAGCTGGATGCCCACAGATAGAGTATCTAAATAATTCCGCTGTGGCCTGCTGGTCAATAACCCCTTATCTCCTCCTCGGGTTCCCTACTGTCTCATTTTCCGCCCGGCTTACCATCTGCACGGTGTGGCTGAACAGCAGCCGCTCAGCTGTGATGGAGCTGATTTGGTCCATTAGGCGGTGCTTCCTGGAGAAGAAGCGCTCCAGCCGGGTGCTGAGTGAGCGACAGGAAGCCACACTGGACTTGTACAGTTCATTCAACCTCTTCACAACTGTAGGCAGACAGAGATGTATTTTAATATGCTGTACTTTGAATTTTATGGTAGTACAAATATATATATATATATAGTGGGGCAATTTTGTCCTGGTGTCCTTTGACAGCTCTTTGGTCTTGGCCATAGTGGAGTTTGGAGTGTGACTGTTTGAGGTTGTGGACAGGTGTCTTTTATGCTGATAACAAGTTTAAACAGGTGCCATTAATACAGTTAACAAGTGGAGGACAGAGGAGGCTCTTAAAGAAGAAGTTACAGGTCTGTGAGAGCCAGAAATCTTGTTTGTTTGTAGGTGACCAAATACTTATTTTACCGAGGAATTGACCAATTAATTCATTAAAAATCCTACAATGTGATTTCCTGGATTCTTTCCCCCCATTCTGTCTCTCATAGTTGAAGTGTACCTAGGATGAAAATTACAGGCCTCTCTCCTCTTTTTAAGTGGGATAACTTGCACAATTGGTGGCTGACTAAATACTTTTTTGCCCCACTGTATATATATATATATATATATATATATATATTAGAAGTGTTATAAAATGAAATGCCTCGTACTTTGTTTGACAGTAGAGGATGGGTAGAGTGTGCCTTGTTTAACTCCCTCCATGGCTGTGTGTAAGGCATTGGACAAGAGCTCTGCAGTCTTAAGGTAGAGAACCAGCTGTTCTGCATGACTGAGGAGAAACACACACACATTACTTAACATTCCATTATAAATTGAGAAATGAAATAGAAAAAATACAATGAAGTCAAATGTGATAGCAGATGTAGCCGCTATATTTCATCTAAACAACTGGCTTTTTTTTCCGACCTGATTTTCATTAGGTAACACACTGCCCATTTTAAAACCCGTTTACAGTGTGTTTTTCCAAAAATATAAAAGTTCATCCTTTTCTTTCCCTGCATTCCAACTCTACAAGCAACCACTGCATGAGTTAGTTGTTTTTTATGTGTATGGCTTTGTTTGATCTGTTGGAAGAAATACATTTATGCTAACAAATCTTGCGTCAGACCAAGCGTCAGATTTGTTTCGGTCAATACTCCAGAGTAGGTTCCATAAATATTGTACTTGACAGCCCTTTTCTCTAATTTCGAACATTAAAAAGACGGTTTTCTCCCAGGGTTGTCCACACTTTTAGACGGTATCACTGCCATCAACAAAGACTGACAGACGTAGCTGATTCGGCCTTACCTCCACTCTCTGCTCAGAGAGCTTATCTGATCTGCTACCAGGCTCTGGGGCTGATGGAGGGAGGGATGACAAATGTCCCCCTGCTCCTCAAACAACACCACCCCACGGGCTCCGGCCACCTCCATCAGACAGCGGGTGAAATCCAACGTGAAACGCAGGCTTTGCACAGTGTCTGTATGCTCCTGCTGCACTCCGACACACGCAGGGAGCAAAAGGGAGACAGCCACAGAGGGAAAAGAGGAATAGTTTAGTTATTTTTTTAAACAGAGGACGTCAGACTGTTTCTTTGACAGACGATGCATTCAGACTGCATTGGTTAAACAAACACAAGCATTAACACGAGACAGCCGTAATTGACGACAGGTGAGGGATATATATTTACCATCTGCAAATGAACACAGATAACCGGCATTAACACACTATGACACTATGATGGAGCAAATAATAAGCATTAACTTCACATCATATCTTTTCCATAACTATTTTAGTTTTGTGTGTAAAGGAAATAAAATCTTGGCTGAATCTTTGTGAAACGTCTATGGAGTTAGAGTTTAGCCAATAAAGGCATATTTATAAAAAATGACTTTTTTGATAAGGGTCCCCCCTTAGTCACTGCTGCTTAAACATGTGTCCCTATAAGTCCACACATATATTACATTGGACAAATAAGGACAGTTAATAGAGTAAACTACATATCAAAATCAAAAAAGAACAGCTGAACAATGATATGCATTATTTTGTATGACAAAAGAAAACCTAATGGTGCTATTTGGGTGCATTGCATTATTCCACTCTGATTCCACCTTAAGAACTGTTTCCATGATTACTTGAACTAAAGACCCTTCAACTTTACAACGCTTGTTTGACATTTCTCTCAGAGTCCACGTTGTCAAGAGGGATTAAAACATTTTGGTTTTGTAAGTCATTCCTTTATAAATACATAGAAAACACAGGATCTAAAAGGTGACTGCCCTTGCTCTACTTTCCAGAGCTGTGTATAAAACATTGTTCTCACCTCCATGAGCGTCTCCTCAGGCAGCTCAGGAGCCTCAAAGGTTACATGAGCGCCCATGTTGGCAGAGATAGGATCAGTGAAACTGTAGCGAGGATTTGGAGGGGCCTCAAAGCCGTCCAGGTAGGTGCCCGTCTGGGGGTGGCGGCTAGTGAAGGAACCTGCGGGGCTGATTGAAGTGAACGAGCCTGTAGGGGTCGGAGAATTCGCTTTTTAAATTTCAAATGTATTGGATATATCCATTGTTTTTCATCAAATTCCATGCATTTCGATCTCTATACAATAAAACATCAAATCTAAAACAGACACCAATTGATAATACATTGGTTTTGATTGCATTTCTACCAACTATGTTGCCGTTTTGTTTTTGGCATTCAAACATGTTGCTGACCGCTGTAATGAGTGGAGATGAGTTTCTAGTTAACGATCAACATCTGCCAGGAGTTACATGGATTTTTCTTCATAAATACTCTAAGTACCAATTGGAACATTTGGTATTTGCAAACAACACTTATTTGGGTTATTATTACTCCCTAAATGTTGCTACATATCTCCACAGTTGAGCCTAATCGAAAAAGAAATTCAACCTTTTATGCTTGCCTGCATAATATTCAATTATGTTTTCACATGATAGTTAATGAAAGTAATAGCTTTCACAGCACTCTGTTGTATGATGTGCAAAGCATAACACTGAAGCTGCCGAGTGGAATTTGATCCCTGCTGCTTGCAGAAATGATGCAGAAATATATTATTAGAATTGAGCAGCGCTAGGATGCGCATGTGTTACCTGAGTATTGCCTTTGTCTGGAGGTATGAGGGGGGGTGCTGCCACTGGGGGGAGAGCCCACGGTGAAAACCACCTGTGCTGGGCTGATGGAGCCAGGTGCAAAGGATGCCCCACCACCGGGGGGCACTAGAGGGAAAAAAAGAACAAAGATTAAAAATAGGAATAGGTATATCATATTATTAGGGATGCTCCGATCGATCGGCCGCCGATCATTATCGGCCGATATTCACTCTCAGCCGATTGATCGGTGCGCACTATAAAGGCCAATCAGGTGAGCCGATCGCATGACGTAAAATACATGACACTTTTCTCTGTGCGCGACAAAACAAGCTCGCCAAAATAGCTTCACAAGTCTGGCAGTATTTTAAGGTGTCCGAAAAAGACAATAAAATAGCGGTATGCAACGTGTGTGAAGCAGAAATCCTGCAGCTCCGCCCGCTGTGACGTTCTGTTTATTCTTCACTGTCGGGTCATTCATTACTGGATCAGCGAGCTGCATGAGATACTGACGGGCTGTCAGGAGAGAGAGAGAGAGAGAAAAAGAGAGCGCTTCCGCTCATTTCTCCCGTGTTATTATCCAAAGTTAATGTAAACTTGAATAATGTACTTCATTTGAATGTAATAATTATGTTAGTTGTTGTTTGTGGAAGCTCATCATGTATTGAAAAATTAATCTGAACTTTTCGATCCGTTACGATTATAAACTGAAGCAATATAAAAACGAGCCCCATTAACTGAGTTTTAAACATCACTTTAAATGGAAGATCCCCCATAGCTCCCACCCACCCTATGATCGGATCGGCGATCGGTATCGGCCGATACTGATTCCGGTGATCGGCCCCAAAAACCCTGATCGGAGCATCCCTACATATTATTAATACTTTTTCATAGTCCTGAAACTGGAAAAGTGCTAAATAATAGGCCACACTGTATTTCATAGAATCTTGACTTCTAGACTAATGGAAGAAGCCACATAAATAAACACTAATCCTAAATCACATATATATATTTGGTTTATGGTAATCGATAAGAGTTCCTACCGGTTATGTCGATGGCTTTTTCAGAGGTCAGGTTCTCGGAGCTGCCTCTGTCACCTAAGGGTCCACCTGGGCCGAAAGCAGCCATCAGCAGCATGTCAGACAGACGACCTGCACTCTGAGACCTGCACCAGAGAGACAGGAGACACATGGAAGGAAATAAAACAATAAGAATAAGGCAAAACTCTCTTTAAATATATATATAATTTGTTTTAATAACTGCTTATTTTATTTGTTCCTTTAATTATGTACCTATTGCCTTGCTAGCTGTATTTAACATCCATTCTATCCACCCCATTAGGTTCAATCATAACCATGAGAAAAATGAATTAAATGTGCTACCAACATGCTCAATCCATTAGGAAAAAGCTTAGTGATAAGACATGCAAAGAATAAAAACTAAAATAAGCATGATTTAAGATTGAAAAAGATAGAAACATTTCAAACATTTTGCAGTCCTGTCCTGTCTTTCCTGTATATGTGGGTCATCATTTGTTTCTGGATACACAGCATCAGTATGGTAAACCTAACAAACAGAAGACAAATATCCAACCTTCCAAAACCCTTGGCATCATCACTCAGTCTGTGGATGCAGTGGGCAGGCTGGTTGCCCTGTGTACGTGCTTGTTGTCCTGCGTCCCTGAGCTCTGAGGGGGCCGTCCTGCTGCAGGGCAGGCCGAGGACCAGACCTTGCTGTGTCAGGAAGGTCACGAGATTGGTGGAGCTAGGAGCCTTGGGGAATTCAAAAGGAGGGATGGTCTGAGGAGAGAGAAAAGGCAGACAGGGGAGAGTCGCCAGAGATTTGTTTAAGCTGTGTTCCTTTTCTTGTTCAGTGCATCTCAAGAGATTTACGTTCTAGTGCTGACTCACCCTGGAAGGTGAGCCCAGGATGGTGGGGAGGGGGCTACGCTGCATCAGCTCGCTGAGTCTGGGGGACGAGTGCAAAGGGCGGACAGTCATCAGAGCCGTAGAGGGGGCCACCACCGGCTCTGAGTGCTGCTTCCTGATCTTGTGTCTCACACCACCACTGGCGCCCTCCAACAAACAGGGGGCGCTGTGGAGCCGCGTGCCCAGGCCTGCCGACCGCGGCTGAGGAGTCTGCCGGGCTTCGATGAGCTGAGGAGCTGTGGGACAGACCAGTGTTTTTTGTGTTAAGACAGCAGGTGGCATCGCAAAAATGGAATGTCAGACAGGACGACAAAACAAGAAATCCAACAAAAGACAGTGGAGAAAACGGCCACACTCCCTCGCTGCCCTTCTGCGTGTCCAGACAGCGATAGACTGTGACAGCATGAGGCACAAACGAGCTACTGGTGGTGACAAGGAGAGCATTTGTGTAGGAAGTCTGTTCATTTTCTCCATCAGTGGTAGACAGTAAATGAATAAAGGAGGCTGGTTCTTTTATTCTCCCTCAATGGTACAGTTTATATAGCCTTTTCTAGTCTTTGCAACCACTCAGAGGCCTTTACAACAACACCACACGTCAAGTCAGCGAGGTCCCTTTCACACACACACACATTCATACAGGCATTTACCCAGAGTTGGAGAAATGTGGGGGTTTTGCTCAATGACACTTGGACATGTTGACTGCAGGGGTCGGGGTTTGAAACACTACTTGGTCTACCTCCTAAGCCACAGCCACGCAACTTTAAAAACTACTGACCATGTTGAGTCAGAGAAGCCTTTGCAAAACCCTATTTCCCTCTTTCGTTGAAGACTACAAGAAGCCAAACTTGATTGAAATCCCTGATCGCTCTATTTGAGTAGCTTTTAATTTGAATTGTATTTAACCAGATAAAAGCATTGAGATACAATCTCATTTTCAATGCTGACCTGGCCAAGAAGGCAGCAACGTCACATAACACATAACACAAACATATAAAATACAGAGAACATATCTAAGAAAACAAAAGAAGAAAAAGCAGTCACTACATTGTGCACATTAGGACAGTAAGAAAGGTGCACTACTTATTACTGCAAGAGCAGCTGGTGGTAAGGACTTCAGACAACTTCAATTTAAAACATGCTATTGAGACAAGTGCCGTCAGTTTGAGGCGTGATTGAAGGTCATTCCAAGACCAAGGACCATAATAAAAAAGTCTCCTTTTCCCAGCCTCAGTCCGCACAGCAGGAACCTGGAACCGTATCCAGACAATGGATCTGAGGTTGTAAGAATCACAAACTGGAGCAAATCTGGCACATATGTACAGTGGAAGCTTACCTAAAATGGCTTTATACATTAATAAAAACCAATGCTGCATCCTACGCATAGTAAGTGAGGACCATCCAGTTAGGCTATACAGTTTGCAATGATGAGTTCTATAGGGTGCATTTGATATAACGCAGTGCAGCATGGTAGAGTGGGTCAAGTTTGGCCAAAACAGTGGGACAGGCAAATCCATAAATGGTATCACCGTAGTCCAGCTGGGACAGGAATAAGCCAGAGACCAACCTTTTACGAGATGAAGTTGAAAAACAACATTTAAGTCTGTAAAGGAAGCCAAGAGTGAATTTCAATTTCTTTGTTAGAACTTCAATATGGTGTTTGAAGTTCAGATTACTGTCCAATCAAAAGCCAAGATATTTGTAGGTATCGACAAACTCAACAGAGACGCCATCAAGGGTGTCAATGGAGAGGCAAGAGGACGCTGACTTGGGAGCAAAAAGCATTGCTTTGGTTTTCTTACTGTTCAAAAGCAGTTTGGAATCAAGAAGTGCATGCTGCAGCGTGATAAAATCAGATTTTAAATTGGAAACGGCCATATCCAGAGAAGGAGCACATGAGTAAACAATAGTGTTATCAGCATACATATGATAGGTAGAAAATTGCATCTGATTACAAATATTGTTTACATATAATAAAAGAGCAAAGGCCCCAAAATAGAGCCCTGTGGAACTCCCTTCTCCAAGGTGACAGGGTCAGAGACAGTGCTACCCAACCTGACGCATTGAGTACGGTCGGTTAGATAACTCTGAAACCAGCAAATGGCATTATGACCGAAACGAGACATCAACATAACGTTGGACATAATGTGGTGATCTACAGTGTCAAATGCTTTGGCTAGGTCAATAAACAATGCAACACAAACAGATTTTTTATCCAAAGCAGCCTTAATATCGTCTAAGACTTTCAGACTGGCAGTCACAGTACTGTGCTTTGATCTGAATCCAGATTGCATAGGGTTAAGGATGTTGTGTGAATTTAAAAAAACGTTTTAGCTGAGTAGAAACTAGGGACTCAAGAATCTTTGGTAACACAGAAAGATTTGAGATAGGACGATAGTTATTTAACTCTGTGGGATCACCAGCTTTCAAGAGGGGTGATACCAGAGCTTGCTTCCACACAGCTGGCAGTGTGTGAGTGGACAGGGAGAGATTACAAATATCAGTTACTGGTTGTGCTATAATCTGAGCTGCAATTTTTTAAAAGAACGGGTCGAGGCCGTCAGGCCCGGCAGACTTTTTAGGATCAATTGAGTGCAAACCCTGTAAGACTTCAGAGACCGAGAAATAGGCTAAATCAAAAACAGGGGAGTTCATCTCTTGACTAGGGCTGTGAGTACGACCATTTAGAGAGTCATGACTTTGCTCATCAAAAATGTGACCAGCCTTTTTGAAGTGAGCATTGAAAGCATTAGACATACCATCTGAATCTGAAATAAAAGAATCACTGACCTTCAATTTTTGTGGGAAACTAGAAACCTTCTTGTTCTGAAGTGATTTAATTGTTTTCCAGAACTTAGAATGGTCATTCAAACAATCAGTGGTTAAGCTCAGATAGAAATCAGCTTTAGCTTTTTTAATAAAAGGGCTGAACATTTATTTCTGAGGACACGAAAAAGAAGCCAGTCATGTTAGACTTTCTAGCTAAGGACCATTGCTTATTTCGATCATGAATTAGATCAGATAATTCTCTAGTAAATTTATATCAAATTAATAAATCAACTCAGTGAATTCTAAAAACTGTAGCATGGAGAAAGCTGTGATATATGCATCTATTGATGTGCTACCTTGAGGGGAGAGCTGGAAAGGTCTGGCTCCTCCCAGGGAAAGTCTCCGATTGGTTGCAACTACTGCTTGTCCGTAAGGTGGTGACGGCCCGGGCCGGGCAAAACCCAAAGAGCTTCCGCTGCTGCAATGGCGCACTGGTGGCGACAGCCTGATAACAAAAAGATTGATTGATTTGATTTGATAACAAAAAGATTATGAGTCACCCCAGCCAATTTAAGATATGGTAATACAGATATACATTTGGCAATGGGACTTGTTTGGGGATACAGACCATGGGGAGCCGTCCTGTTTCGGAGAGTTGAGGTTCTGCTCCATGCGTTGGTAGTTGTGGACCTGGGTGGGGACTGGGATAGGCAAGGACTGACCGTGGTTTCCATAGCTACCACTGTAGTTACTTCCCGAGAACTCACTGGGCCTGCCAACAACAGTGAGAAGAACAGAGAGTACAGAGGGAAACTGTTAGACAAGAGATGAGAGGGTGTATGTGGTTAACACTTTTAACAGGAATGAGTACACCAAATATTTTGGAGAAGAAACATTCTGTTAATGACAAAACTCCCACACTTGTACAATAACTGTGTGTAAAACATTTCAAACACTGTGGTAGATATGAAATTATTTGAGGTAAAGACATGTAATTTACAAGGTATCACATCATTTGATCTTCTTAGCTGTTTACCACCAACCATTTTGTTTAAATCTTACAGTGTCTACCACTTGTAGCCCTACAGGAAAACATTGAGCTTTGTTCTGTTACCTGACAGGACTTGGAGATCCGCTGTAGGAAGGCGAGTGTGGTGGGGTTTTGACTTGGCTGCACAGACCAGCAGAAGCCAGAAGAGAGCTGATAAAAAGCAATACATTGCATTATGGTCACACAGCTACAGTGAATAATTAAAAAAACAGATAATGACAGTCTTTGCATAAACAATGCTTGCTCCTTACCTGCTGTTCATCAAGCTGTCAGGCAAAACTTTACTCTCACATGGCAACTCTACCGCTGAAAAACAGAAAAAAACATTTAGAAAATGACCAAAAAAGGTAATATAATAATAATAATATAGGACTATGCACAGCTTCATTTGATAGTTAAGTAGGAATACATAAATGTGTTCTTACTTGTTAAGTTAGCAGGCACCATAACAAAGTCATCTGTGTCACAGGAGGAGTTCTTGCTGCTGCCGCCCCCTCCAGAGGACTCCTTGAGGAGAAAACCAGCAGCCTCCTGGGTAGGGGAGGTCAGAGCTTTGGCACGCACATGCTGAACCTCAGCAAGAGACTGCTGCAGAGAAATGACAGAGAAACTTTAGAAGATAAACTTAGGAAAAGAGCAAATAGTCTGAGAAGAGCTTTTGTACAGACAGACAAACAATGAGGAGATAATTCAGATATAATAAACTCTAACCGGTGGTGAGGCGAGGTGCGAGGTGGAGGAGCTGCTACAGGAGCTGGCCGAGGCGGAGCTTGGGAAGCAGGTCATGGACACGGTAGGAGTTGCTGTAACAAAATGCAACCTTGTGAAACTCAAGGATGCTGTATGTGGGAAACATTCAATGTGAACAGAACTGTTGTTTGTTTACAAGAAAAGCCTACAGGGCAAATATAAAGTAATAAGTCCATGATGTTTCATGTTAGACACACTATGTTGTTGGATCTAGTCTGGTCACAGAATAACAGCATCACTTATATGGAAGTGACAGTCTGGGTATTATTTCAATCTTATTTCCAATTTTTTGAAAGAGATCTTTTTGCCTGTTTTTATAGAATATAAATAATGTTTATGACTTTAGAAGTGCAAGACATTTTATGTATATATACAATATAGTCCTGTATTTCAGAGTATTTTCCAACAAATCTTTATTAAGAAGTGCATTGTTTATTGTTTCTTACTCTTTTTCATGGATGTGCTAGCCTCCAGGAAAGGATGAGAAAAGAACTCATCTACCAACAACACAAGAAGAACTTGAATTAGCAGGAGTAAGTCAAGCAGAGCAGTAATAGGTACATAGATACAGTCGTACACAGGAACATTTATTACACTTGTTTAATTTAGAAGGAAGTGTAGGTATTTTTCATTGACCAACCAAAGTCCATGCGGTCCTTGTGGTTGCGCTGCAGCAGGCCCAGCAGCAGGTGCCTCAAATGGCTTGAAGTCTCTCTGGGGATGCTGCAAACAAATGAAAATCACAATCAGTGTGTTCTGCTGTGCATGAAAATAACTCAAAAGGTTAAAAAATACAACAGAAAATTGTAATTGCACATACAGAAACAACTCTAGCTTTGCTTGGTTTACTATTCGTTTATACTAGATGTGTATAGTCTGAAGAAAATGTAATTAATGATAACCTTTTCAGAACACATATTTCTGCAGGAGACACATTTATTTTGTTAATATCACTGTAGGAACACAAACACTATTTCAAAGCGTATGAGGTCTCTGAAATGTTTAGGTCAGGGTTTCACATTCCTGGTTCATTTATTCTGAAGGTGTATCTCAGCAAAGTTTCTAATTTCCTCAGAAATGTTCAATTTAAAAACAATGCAGGACAAAAATATAAATGTCACTTTGTTTGATTTTTTTTACCATAACTTTTGTCATTAATAAACAAAAAATGTCGTCTCACTGTTACTCCTTACTTGGGGCTGAGAGTCTTGTTTTTCTCATAGAACATCCGGAGGTCCTGTGGACTGCTAGCCTGAAAGAAGTCAGAGGTGAAACAATAAATGTCTGCTCCAATCATTTGAGTAAATAGACTTTAGCTAAAGTTTTAAAATGCAGGTCAATGAAACAAAAAGAGAAACTACTGGTAGTTTCAGAAATGCTGCCGGACGAGTTCAGACATTTTGTAAGATAATATGTGTGTCATCTTTCTTAACGTCCTTAAAGTTAGCTGCAGCAAATTGCTTGTTTTTTGGAACCAATCACATGATCCCGAGAGAAAAGAGAGTCTGTTTGAGAAAATTAGATAAACTAAACTGTGACAAGATGGAACACATGTTCGAGTATGATTCAGCATGGCTTTGTGCACTTAATTCTGCAACTATTTTTAACACGACTGCATCTGTTTTCCATCATTTCAATCTTTTTGTCCTCTTGGCAAAACAGACATACATAAATGTAAAGGCCATGAAAGAAATACGGATTTTTGTCCTTTTTTCCCTTTCATCGTTTATGTACACAAATGTAAAAAAAACATGATCGTAATTGTGTGTTTACCTGAAAAGGAGCCTTCCCAATCAGACACTGAAACACGATGGTTCCTATACTCCACAAGTCAGCTTTGGCATCGTAGGTTTGGGACATGATCACCTCAGGAGCCTGGTGAAGAAAAAAAGGGATTGTGAGACTTTAGGAATGCTTTCATAAACAATTAAAGAGATAAATACGTTTTAAGGACTGTCTTCGGCTAAGATATTCAAATGAAACATTCTGCATTTTCACATGGAACATTTGAGCAATTATAAAGTTTGTATGGACGAATAACACCTTCAAAGTGTCCTTTTTTAGTTTGTAGCAGTTTTCTGAGTGAAAACATAGAAGTCAGTGAATCTGTATTTTCTCAAGCGTTGCATATGCTGCCCTTTATTTTCCATCCCATCTCTGCATAACCTGCAAAGAGTGCTTACCATGTACATCGGGGACCCGCAGAGCGTCGCCGCCATCATGTTGCTCTGGAGGTACCTGGCAAAGCCGAAGTCCGCTGCGGAGGGAAAATGTGCAGATGCTGAGACTCACAAACTGATAACAAAAGGAAACAGTTGCAGGAAATAAAAATCCCAAGTGCTTCAAAAAAATATGTATTCATCTGCATGACAACGCAGCGCACTGGAGTTTATACCTCCAGTGAGTCACGGCTGAATAAAACACTTTTGGCTTTTCTCTACATAGATTTATGTGTCGCTCATTATATTACATTTTGATACTTGACAAAAGGAAAGATCCTTGAGCATACAGTCTATTTGTTTAACAAACCAAAAGAATAATCTTGCAGTAATCCGTCTGCCACCGTGGATGTGCCTGTGTGCCAGTACCTGCTTCAATGTGGGCACAATGAGTATGAGTGTGTTGGTGTGAATCTGCAAGTTTTCCCAGAGTAGTGAGGATAATCACATTCTGCAGTGACTCCACTCCCACAGGGCAATCGATACTCTCCAAAGGAACAAGAAATAAACGGTTTAAGGATTAGCAGCAGGGTTTCCAAACCGCCGAACAACACACACTCGCTCTCTGTGCTCAGTTAATTTCACTTCTCATTACTTGTTTAGGGTCAAATCAGCCATTCTCGCAACTGATGACACATGAATCATATCTGTTCATCCGTCTTGGTGTTTGTTCAATAGTGTTTAATCAGGGGGGGAATAACACTGCTAAGGGAAAATGTGCAATTATATAATCCAATCAATTTTCTCTAACCAGTTTACTCTTATTATCTTGGTGGAATCAATTACCTTGGGGAGATTATTATTAGGTCCTGTTAAAATAAAATACCCTGAAAAGAGCTTTACTTCAGCGCTGGGATTTATATGTGCTGCATGAGATTACATTTTTTTTGCTCCTTTTTAATGCTTTTCCAATTGAATCCTAATGTAGAAACCACAAGTCTCATCTCTGACATGTGAAAAATCTCAAGAAGTTGACAAATCAAACAACATTTGTGGCAAAATATTCACATGGCATGATGGCCTGTTCTCACACTTTAACTCCATGGAACATACCGATCTTGATGCAGGTGTTGTTGGAGTGCGACTTGCGTCCTGCTGGGTAGGAGAGCAGGATGTTCTGGGGCTTGAGGTCCCGGTGGATTATGCCTTTGCCCTGTAGGACCCTCATGGCCCCTGCAATCTGCTGCAGGAAAACCCGGATTGTGTCCTCACTCAGCGTGCCTTTGCCTGCAGGTAAACAAGGTGATGCAAGTGAACTTTTGTATGCTACAAGTGAACAGCATGATTTATTGATGAAGCACTTTTGCAGGTGGGGTTATACTAGACACATGAGGACTTTTACATAGATTTTTCTAATTATATTAGTTTTTCTAACAAATCTTAAAGTCAAATCATGTTATTTGAAAAGACAACATCTCATTTTAACATTTTGTATGTGTATTTCTCGTTCCCAACATGACCCCACTGCCACCTATAGCTCCCCATCTCTTCCTTCCCTCCACCTCCAGTCATCTCACTGTTTTAAGCCAGACTCAGGCTTGACTGGGGCCAGGAATAAAACGTTTTGACCACAGTGGGAAGTGTATACAAAAACAGGCAAGCAGAGGCTATAACTAGAATGTGTTCCCTATTTAATCTCTGTGTACCTGGCAGACACAGTTAGCAGCTGGAGCTACAATTATTCAGCTACACTGAGAGGTTGATGTCTTATACCACTCTACCTACACAGACAGATAAGTTGAGTGCACTAGCTAAGCAGAGCTTTGAAAATTATGATAAGTGACAAACCAAGGCAGAATTGTAGACCAGAATTCTCCCATTGCGTTAACATGGTGTTGAATATTTGCAAGAGGTGTTGTACTGTGTGTATGTGAAGTATGTCTCATGTATATGTATATATGCCAAGACATAGGAATACAGCAGGGCAGTTTTAAGATGTGTTCTGATAACACAGCATGTCAAAGACTATTTTAAGCCTGAGGTCGTCCAAAGCTCCTCCAGCACCAAATCTGTCTCTGTATTTAAGGCCTTAGATAAAGAAAGGCAGGTTTCTGCGGTCATACAGGAAGGAATTGTGGGCTGAATGGCAGACTTTATTATTTATTATTTATTAAAGTGGGTCCTTTTTATATGCACTTCTTGGCAGATATAACAAAACTGAAAAAAAGTCTTCCTCTTCTTCTACTACTTGATGTCTTGACCAGCAGCTCCTGTCTAAAGATAATCATTTTAGTACTTGGGTTAGTTACTTTAATTGGTCGCGTGTAGCGTTTTTCATTATAGGAATGTAATATTTTTCTCCTGTTGGGCATTTTGAGTGTTATGATTTATGATCTTGGCTTTGAGACAATAAAAAGTTGTATTTTTAAAAACAGTTTTTCATACAGAACGAAACGACTTTGTTGTCGACGAGCAACAAAGACGACACTTTCACCATCAGTCCAATTGATTTTTCTACTGAGAAGCACCTGAAGCTTTTACTAGATTAATAGATGCACTACTTACAGTGTAAATAGTCAGCAAGGTCGCCACCATTGCAGTACTAGGAGATAAAGAGGAAATGAAGGAGAGGGAGAAGAAAAGGAACAACATTAGTAAACACAGGTAACACTGAGGGCTGAGAGGGAAACTATAAAGCAAAAGAGATCCGAGCAGTGATTTGCTGAAGAGTGATGCGTTTACAGATGTGTACCCTCGCTCTCTTTCATAGCATCAATAGGACTGAGGCTAGGAGAGGGTGTTGTGAAAGGTGGGGCCTGACAGGTCATTTCCTTTTCTAAGAACCAGAGATAAGCATGAAAAATGGAGATAATAATGAATAGGAGTATGAGAAATGTCATTGCCGTTCATTTCAAGCTATTCTACCTCTTTGATCTGTTTCTTTGGTACTGTTGTTTACCAGTTTATATTTTTATGTTTATCTGAAATTGCATATACATTTGACCTGAAGAGCATTTTGAAACTCTCTTTAAAAATACTAAACAACTTGAACATTGTGTCGTTATTACTGTGGAAATGACCTAAACTGTTCATGGTTTGAGGTGAGGAAATTGAGGATGCCGAGTCAATTTCTGACATTTTCAAGAAAATGCCAATATTTGTACTCTCGATTTGGAAGATTTAGGGGACTCTGGATCATTTGGATTGGACAGATTGTGATTTTCTTTTTATTGTCCACGGTAGAGATAATAATGTTGATTTTGTGCTCTCTATATCAAATAGTCGCAACACTATTCATGCTGTTCAAAATCAGCCCACCTAGAGAACAAGTATGGCTACTTTCTGGTTAAAACTGCCATTACTGATCCTGAAAATGTCAGAAAGGGACTCCTCAATAACCCCCAAAACCACTGCAAAATTGTCCAAAATCTTTTTTTAATATTTGTTTACATGCCATTTGTAAGGGAAACTTCTGTGTAGCAATGCAGTGGGAGTCACCGACTCAGGAAAGAGACACGGGAAGAGCAGGAGCTTTGATGTCAAACACTGATGGTTTATTTGGAGCTTCGGCCGGAGAATTCACATCACAAGTCACAGCAGCCACGATCTGACTGCACGGTAGAGTTGCTACGTCAATTCTGAAGAACTCTACCCCAGACCCCTGTATTTAGCTAGTTCCGAGAGCATCATTAACATGCTGCATAACAAGATAAAATCATAACACCTCTATCAGCCGACGCCAACAGGCAGGAACAGGGAGACAGAACACTGAGAGCACAGCAGCCAAGGTTACGAGGTGCGTGTGCTCAGTCAGGACAGTTTAAACTGATAAACTGGGTTAAAGTTATGGGCCTTGGAAAATATTCCCCAACACCATTCATTTCAATTAACACAGTTTATGCTAATTGTGCAAATTGCCCAACATATGCAAGTTAGCATTCGGCAGTTTCTATATGCTGGGGACCCGTACTATATATTTATATCATAAAATGTTGGTGTACTCAACACTTCCGGGTTCGCTGTGCTGGCAACTAGACTATAATGTGGACTCTACATTTTGAATCTTATGCATCTGGCATGCAGTGTGAGCCATTTCAGCATGCCAGGGGTTTTGTTGTTGTTCTGTCCGAGCAAGTTTTTCTTCTTAGGTGACAAACATTACATGGATCTTGACAACATGCATTTACAGAAAACCCAAGCTGGGTTAACAAAAAAGATATCAATACTAATAGTATGATCGGTGTAGTTTAAAATACTTAAATGTCAGAACAATAAGATCTAGCATGACAGAAATTTCTTCTCGCCATGCCTTGTGGGAATGATCAGTATGTATAAAGCAACAATAAACAAACCGTCATGTTGACAGTTGTGTGTGTCGTTTCCTGGTATTCAAATGGCAACCAGGAAGCTCAAACATTCATAATGCAGTAGTTACAAGATTCACAAACAGTATATTACTTGTAACATCTATGCAGTGATAAACCGAGCAGCATTGGGCTGTTTGACCTAACAGACGTTTACCCCCCCCTTAATGCCCGAGGACTCGGCTAATTATAGCCCGGGGCCTGTCAGAGCTGAGACAGTACAGCGCCGAGCAAACAAAGCCAAACGGCACAGCAGCTTACCTCCATTACCAGGTACACTGAGCTGGCAGTTTCCTAAAGAGAGGAGAGATAAGAGAGCAGGGTAAAAAACACATGTCAGGGACAGACAAAGGAGGGGACAGAGGCTACTTGTGCTCAGCCAGGGTTGCAAAAAAAAACTGCTAAGAGAAAAACTGATGTAGAGAAAGAAAGACAGTCTATAATAAAAAAAAGCTACGTTTGTTAAAAGTAGATCTATCTGGCACTTGGACAAAATACACTTTCTGTGGTTATAGCATACGTTTGGAGCAAATTCAAAAGAAAGCATGCCTGAAGAAATATGAAAACAATCTACTCTACTACGTTCATACTGAGCCAAAAGGTGAATCAGATGTTGGCTCAGCTGTTGACAGAAATATCAAACAATCATGAGGAGTGAGAGACAGTGAGAAGCAGTGACTGAAGAAAAATTAACTCATAAGCTCCCACAGCAATAATAAGCTATTTACTTACTAACAACTTGGATGTGTTTTGTGCAACAGATGACTGCGGACCCTCGCTCTGACCTCATCTCAGTATCATGACGAGTCAACCAGTCAGAGGCCAGCGTGTTTTCTATAGTTCTGCTGAGTCAGGCGTTTTGAAATTGGTTGTCTTTGGCCTTACTGAAGCTGGACGGCGACCAAACACCCGCTTTCAGTCAAAGAAACAACCGTCTGGTTTCTACTGGCTGTCACTCTAACAGGGTGGCAACGCAGCAGCAAACTTCTGTTGTGATTAAAAGTTTGGTGAATCGTTTGAAATGTATCATCATCTTATGCTAGGACTTGCTTTACAATGCTGAGAAAGCCAGGTCCCGTTTCACAAGGTGGAGTATCCTCAGATAGACAGCAAAGTCTTAGTCTGTTCCCCTAAGTGTGAAATTGTTCATCTAAATAAAACATTACTAGGTAACATAACGACTACCTGCATTGTTGTTCATTTATAACAATAACAAATGTTTTTCCCTAACCCTTTGCCTATGAAAAAGCAGAACATCTTTATAATTATTATCATTTATATAGTCAAAAAAGGATAATTTGGGGGATTTTTTGCTCTTGCACAAAACCTACAAAATAGGAAGTAAAATATGTTTGGTTCTATAATGTTCAACAAAACCATTATTTGACTCCGAAACCACATTTTAAGTCGTTTTAGATAAAGACAATTAGATATGTAGAGCAAAGTAAAATACATGTCTCTGGCGTCCAGTGTTTTCAGTTTCCTCCTGACCTAATTAGCTAACACGATCCCCTGCTCCGAACATCCACTCTGTCTGCGGTGCAACAACAAACTGTTGTGTTGGCTCAGAAAATTCCCATCGACAGAGAGGTGCCACTGTGAGTCAGTGTAGAGCAGGGGTCACCAACCTTTTTTAGGGTGAGGGCTACTTTCAAAAAACAAAACAAGTCGGGGGCTACTTTTACTCCTCTTTTGTTGTTTTTTGCAGTTTAGCACATTTTAACATTATTATATGCTGACCTTTAACCTTTGTGTGCTGTTTGCGTTTTCAGTGTTTACTAAAAGAACATGTATGCAATTTCATTATTTTAAACTGCTTTATTTGGGGGTGGACGGGCCTCACCTCCTCTAGGGGGGTCCGGGGGCATGCACCCCCAGGGAGATTTATTTTTAAATGTTGAAGTTAAATGCATCAATCTGGTGCACTTTGAGCACAACATGAATTTGGATACAGCTCTCAACACTCAGATGAAAGGGAGCTGTATACTTACATTTCCTTTTTGTTTTGTGTATTTTATACATTTTGGATTTGCTTTGCGAGCTATTTTTAGAACATGGGCGGGCGGGCACCGTGTTGGCTACCCCTGGTGTAGAGATAAGAGAGGGACATACTTTTGCCATTAAAACCACTTGCAACGTTTTTCTTAGAGCTACTAATAAAAGGCCCTTGGGAGATGCTGCAAAGTGACTGGAGCTAGTAGTGCTCAGCATATAAATGCATGCGTCATCAGTCTTAACTTTTTTATAACCTATTTTGCATGATGACTAAGGCCTCTGATTAAAGGAAATAAGGATGAAAGTTCAATTAGAAAGCAGTGAAACCAATCACATAATGAAGCTAACAATATCTGCTCTCATCCAGACTTAATGTAGGGTTTTAAATATAAGATTACATGAGATAATAATACATGAATAAAGCCCATTTGGATCTGGGTTCGAATCCGACCCATGACTCTTTGCTGCATATAATCCCCCCCTCTCTAAAAGCCCCCCAAAAACATATTTTCCAAAGAAAAACTAAAGTAAATATAACTGCAATATATCAAAGCTTGTGACACACAGCAGCAACTACCGGTATGTAAAATGTATCAAAAGTGACAGTAATGCAACAGGAGGTATGTTGCTGCAACACATCTCATTGTACAATGTAGTCTTGTCAGATGTTACAATAAGAATAATCTGCAGATTTCTTTAAGCAGATGGCAGCGTATTAGCCTCAAAGCTGGGTTGCGATGTCTAAATGATCTGACAGGTGTTGTCACTGTGAGCTTCACACTGGTTTCTACGCTGCAGGCGAGAACTTGGCTGAGACTGTGAATTCTTATTCATCACCTTACGATGCAACACCTGCCTAGTCTGGCGCTGAGCTGAGAGGAGTATTAATATCTGCACATGTACACATGCATAGGTTTTATTGGAGCTTAACACCTCCTCCAGGCATCTGGCTCGTGTCTGGAAAATACGGCTCCATGTCTGTTTCAATAAGTAGGCAAGTAAAATGTGAAGATGCTACACTTCCCAGAAAGTCAGGGAGAACAGCAGAGAGCCCATTTGACTGTAGACAGAGGGTCAACTAAGATCTATAAAAAATAACTAATTGTGATGAATCATTATGGAAATTAAGGTATGATTTACAAATATTGGGGGTATTGATCATTTTTGCATCATTATTCTCATTATCAATGAAGGATATATGTAAAATGATCATGGTGTGATTTAAGAGGATCTGGACCAAACATAGATATTTTTGTAAGTCGTAGGAGTATGAATTTCGTTTTTTAAGCCACGACTTTTATTTAAATCTTAATAATTTTACACATATTTTGCCTGTATGAATATTGCACTTTGTTTGATTTGGTGATTGCATTAGTCCATATTGCGATGTTGGTTACTGTGCAACCCAAATGTCAACACGCAAGATGCTCAACAGACCACAAAGTCAGAAATATTAACTCAACCTTTACAAAGATATTCATTACACGAAAGAGTCAACTGAAACATGCCTGAGCGGTTTTTTTTTTAGAACAAACAAATGTTGCAAAGCCTCATTTAACAAGAAGGGAAAACAAAACTGTTCAAGCTGCATGAGACAGAAGTGGGTCATGTGGAACATCCAACAGCCCATCTGCTCGGTTTCGTGAGCACACACTGGAGGGGAAAGTGGGACAATAAGAGGTGTGATAATCATGTAGTCAAACGCAGGCCTAAACACTGTGCAATCAGCCTGATACCATCTGTAAATGTAATCAAACATACCTGAAAGTCCAGCAAAGCCACAATGTTCTCATGTTTCAGCTCCTGCAGAAAATGACACACTGAAAATCAATATCTGGATGGCGTTTGTTTATTTTGTTTACATGTTTAACTTTGACTTGTACAGTCACTGTGAGATCTCCATATAGTGAGATTGTCATGATAAGGCATCTTTCCAGCCCTACTAAAATGTTGTATTATCAAATACTTTATAGAACCTTGAAATGGCAGAGTACGAGAGAAATAAACCCCTGCTGGTGAGGACAGAAAGTGATCAGGTCGAAGAAATGTGGTCTCAAACAAACAGGTGCTAGTTCATGGTCTACTATAATCATCCATCAGAATACAGATTATTTCCTAGATTAAAATCACTCGGTTTTAAATGTTGGTAAATTGTAAAATATGCCCATTAAAAATTATCCCAAAGTGGAATCCTGTTTTGTGACTATCAGTCCATGAAAACAATTAAATCTAGATATTTGAGAAGCTGCACGTTTGGCTAGTTTTGGATTTAGATTTTATCAAACGATAAATCATTTCAGCTTTACTTCTGACTTACCTTCAGTATTTTGATCTCTTTCCCCAGCAGTGTCTGGGATTTGGCCAAGTTCTTCTTGTTTATGCACTTCACTGCCACCTCCCAGTCATGTTTCTAGAAGGAAACACACAAAACAACATTTTTGGTCAAATAAATGCAACACATCATGTGCTGTATGTGTTACACTGCACCTTTGTTTGGTATATAAAGAGCTACTGATCTGCACTGTAGTACAACTGACAGCTTCCGTCAGTTCATACAGTAAATTAGTTCAATGTTCCTGATAGATTGGGTCATTTTTAAAAGAAAGGTAATTTCCCACAACCAAATGCAACTTCCCTGCCGGTGTTTTTCCTCAACTGACAGCATGTTCTAATGTTTTGCATTATGTATGCCTTGCAATCTGGGTTATTAGATGCCAGTCATCTGTTATTATGGATGAAATATTGATCTGTGAGCCAATTTACTAATGAAGACAGGCCTATATTTCCCCGTGGGTGTATTATCTGACTTAGCAGATGTGAAATATTGCATTAGCACTGTGTAATGAAATGAATGCAAAGCTATTATAATGTATACTCTTTCCTTCCAGGTGTAGGACATGTCTCATCATATTCTTTACTGGTCTCAGTGTGGAGCTTTCTAATGGAAACAATAAGTGCCTGCTGCTCTATATTTAGCCAGGATTAAGGACGTGCATCATCTGCCAAACCAGACACAAAATAAAGAGTATCACAAAGGAAATGTCCATGCATTAAGAGACGGTGTTTGCATTCATATAAAAAGTATTGTATTTGTTTCTTCATTAACTGCCTGTCATTTTATGGAACATCCTGTCCGTGCTCCCAGGCCTCTTAAGGCCGTACAATGAAAACAAATACAACAGATGGCCAATTAAACGAGATTCACGGCCAACAATAGAACCAAACCATCCAAGCTACCTTTTGTTTCGTTATGTTTGCAATGGACGGGTAAGTGTATGTATTTGTATGCAATACCAATACAAGTCAAGGAAAATACTCACTTCTCGGTGTCTGCCTTTGAAGACGACAGCAAATGCGCCATGTCCTATTAGGTCCTTCCGACTGAACTCAAATGTCCCCACCGTCTCCATATTGTGCCAAATTGTGTTTTTTCTACTGATTACAGGAGGATAGAATGACCAGGAGGCCTCAGGTCAGCCTTCTGGATATCAAGTGCTCCTTTCTCCTCTGTCAAGTAGGGGCAGGAGCAGGGATATTCCCCCCCTCTCAGACTCGCCAGGAGCTGCCTTCCTGACAACAAACTGTCCTCTTCTCTCATGTTAGCACGCACACGTAATGGAGTTTAACTCCTAACAAAGCTGTATAGTGTTTCCCATCGCTGTCGACGCGACCAACACGAAGTGAGCGAACTTAAAGAGAATCGGAGTCCTTGTTGTTGCAGCTGTCTCTGACGTGCCACCTTAAAAAAGGCAACTCGCTGCGTTTTGTTTATATACAGGGCAGGGGTTCCTGTCTTCTGTCGTCTGAGGCGGTTTGAAGCGTAAATACGGCAAAGCAAACGCTGGCTGTGCACTCAAAACAAGCGTACAATGTCCAATAGTGAGAACATATTGTGAATATTCCCGTTATGTACGTGCAATTCACAGCTGACACGGCAAAAGTCGTAGCATCGATGGTCCCAACAAAGCAGACGGCGACGAGCCTCTGCAACAGTGCGCATGCGCGGAGCCACTACAGCTGTAGGTGTGACGTCAGACGGCAGGCTCCATGGCTTTATTTACACAGTTTATGGTCCACAGTCAACGTATTAAGAAGCGTTTTTAAAGTGTTTTGCTAGGTTAAATGATGTTATGATACAGTAAACGTGCATGTGTGCTTGGACGCTATGTGTGCCGTATTAGAAAGAAAAAATATATATATTGCTGAATAGACTTGGATATAGTCATTGAGATAACAAACAACATTAGAATGATATGATATATTTTTATGTTATAACAAATAAATGGGGTAAACCTTGACAAAGTAATACAAATGGCAATTTTTGGCAGTGCAATTTTAGTGTGTTTCAGACAGCCTTGACCTGAATTCACTATAATACTCACTAGGAATACCCAATGAGCCAATACAAAGTAAAACATACAAGCGGTATTGCGTTTCTAGTATGTAAAATGTGTCCCACAATATTAAGAAAACCAATCCTCCTTTTATAATATTAAGGGAAATCTTCATAGTCCCTTAATGTACCTTTTTTATGGTGCCCTCACAACTAATTTAGTATTTAACTCACCACTAGTTGGAGAAAAGGACTATTATAATCATCATCATAATCATCATTGGCTGTGGAGCAAAGTGTTCAACACCATACCTTCAATCCCATTATTTGTATGTTTCTCTTAGAATTTTGTATTTGTATGAGATTGAATGGGTTCATGCATTTCTGAAAAAACGTATTTAGCATAGTGTCCTTAAGTAAGTCCGTTCACAGTTCAGTGGAAATGACAAATGTGCTCACAATTCCAACAAAAAAGAATGTGGTATGAATTTAAATCACATTATTTCAGCGTACATTTCATAGCCTTGTGCAGTTGATTATATGTATGTTTCTTTAAATAACACGTCCTTGTAACAGCATTTTATATTTGTCGACATTTAAAGGTCCCATGTCATGCTTTTCCGGTTATTACCCGTCCCTGCTGTGTGTGTTATGAAGGTTTGTATGCATGTAAACGGTCTGCAGAGTCACAAACCCTCAAAGTACAACCTGTAGCAAGTAAAACTCTAACACAGAAAACACCTGTCTATGCTGCCCAGGACGCCTCGTTGGAGATTTCTCTTTTTCTTCCTGTGTACAGTGACGTGCCCACACATGGACCCATGGACCAATCCGTGGAGCTATTACGTTACGTCCCTCACACACACACACACACACACACACACACACACACACACACACACACACACAGGAGCGGGACATCCTTCTCAACCTGTCCGCAATAAAGAGGACGGATACCTGAACCGTAGCGTCCAGCTAGCTTAGCGATAAATACACACAGCGTTGTATTCTCCTCCACCTGTCGGCCCTAAAAGCTTCAGATGGCGGATACCTGAGCTCCATAGCGTCCCGCTAATGTGAAACACAGCGTTAGCGGGACATTCTCCTCTCCCTGTCGGCCTTAAAAGCTTCAGAGGGCGGATAGCTGGGCTCCGTAGCGTCCCACTAGCTTAGCCGCTAGCTAAAGGTAAACATAGATGGGTACATACTATAGAATATGAATAAATCGTCACCGATGTAGAGGATATATTTTTGTATTCACTTTGAACTCGGCCAAATGGAGTTTAATGCTTTGGGATTTAAGTTAGGTCACATAGTACGTGCATGGGTTTGAAAGTATAACGTGCTAGCCTGCTGTAATACATCGTATAGTCAGGCACAAATGTATGAGAGATTTAACAATGGCCAATTATATTTCTTAAATAATATGTAGCCTATTCCCAGAGCATAATTCATGGGGAAACAAGGTGAGGTGTAAAATGTGTTTTAATATCATAAATGTTACGCCAGCAAACTTCTTGTACGGACTTCGGCAGTAGTGAAGACTCACTGAACGAATTAAGTACAAAGACGAATCGTTCGCGAACGTGCAAATCACCAGAAGTCGTTCGCGAACCGGTGAACGAATCAGTGAACGAATCTTTCAAGTGAACTGAATCAAAAGATTCGTGTCCCCGAAGGGAATCGGAATTCTCATCACTAATTATGTCCGACTTGCTCTGGAGGCTCGCCTACATGAGACGTTGAAATCTCGCGGGACAAAGACGCCCGCAGCCTTGAGAGCGAGGCGCAGTTCCTCTTCACGGGCTGCGGAAGCGAAATGCTTGATGGGAAACGGAAACGACTCGCTGGTATCTGGAGCTGAGCGCTCATTGGTGGTTTTTACCCCGTGCTGCTGATGAAACTCTCCAATTGGCTCGGCAAAAGTTTGTTGTTGTTTTGTGTCAGTTTTACGTCGCCACATCCATTCCCATTTTTCATCATTGTTCCACAATGTTTATCATCATTGTCTCAGTACCTGTAATATGTGCAATAACAATAAAGTTGAATCTAATCTTGAGCAGGAACAAATGTATTTACTTAGTAGGCCTACATATCTGACATTAACGATTAAACACATGTGTGCATTCTTTATAAATGCAAACCGAGTCAAGCCGACTCCGGAGGTGGCGGTATGCACCTTAAAGTTGTTTGCAATCCGCCAAAAAACCGAGAGAAGAAGAAGAAGAAGACGAAGCCGACTCTGAGCTGTCCGACTTCAGGCGAGCTATTTGAGACCTCCCCCGGCTGCGATCGGCTATTCTCGTCTACTTTCGAGGCAAGCCGCAACGCGTCTCAAACAAGCCTATCACTAGGCTTGTTTGAGACAAGCGAGACCGACGCAGACCTGCGCAATTGCGATCAACGTCTTGCTAGTGCGTTGCATGATGGTTAGTCATTTTGTCCGACTTGCTCTGGAGGCTCGCCTACATGAGACGTTGAAATCTCGCGGGACAAAGACACCCGCAGCCTTGAGAGCGAGGCGCGGCGTGGCGGCGCAGTTCCTCTCCACGGGCTGCGGAAGCGAAATGCTTGATGGGAAACGACGTTCTTATTATACATCCATGGAAACGACTCGCTGGTATCTCGAGCTGAGCGCTCATGAGCTGTCCGACTTCAGGCGAGCTATTTGAGACCTCCCCCGGCTGCGATCGGCTATTCTCGTCTACTTTCGAGGCGAGCCGCAACGCGTCTCAAACAAGCCTACTCACTAGGCTTGTTTGAGACAAGCGAGACCGACGCAGACCTGCGCAATTGCGATCAACGTCTTGCTAGTGCGTTGCATGATGGTTAGTCATTTTGTCCGACTTGCTCTGGAGGCTCGCCTACATGAGACGTTGAAATCTCGCGGGACAAAGACGCCCGCAGCCTTGAGAGCGAGGCACGGCGAGGCGCGGCGAGGCGGCGCAGTTCCTCTCCACGGGCTGCGGAAGCGAAATGCTTGATGGGAAACGACGTTCTTATTATACATCCATGGAAACGACTCGCTGGTATCTCGAGCGGAGCGCTCATTGGTGGTTTTTACCCCGTGCTGCTGATGAAACTCTCCAATTGGCTCGGCAAAAGTTTGTTGTTGTTTTGTGTCAGTTTTACGTCGCCACTTCCATTCACATTTTTCATCATTGCTCCACAATGTTTATCATCATGAAATTAATGTCTCGCAGATGGCCACTGGGCTCATATGGAGGGGGGGGGGGGGGGGCAGGAGCTCCAACAAGCCGTTTAGGACAGAGTGAATACCAGTCTATGGTGAATACACATACTATCAGAGATGGGGTCGTTACTAAAAAAAAGTAATATATTACATATTACTTTAAAAAAAAGTAATATATTACACTACTTCGTTACTCTCTACATAAAGTAACTCGTTACTTTATTCGTTACTTTACTCGTTACTTTACTCGCAGGGCCGGCCCGCCCCTACCTACAGGCAGATCACGCAGACTGCGGCGCACCTACAGTGTAAGCGTGCCACAGTTTTGCCTCTGCGAGACTCCACTTGCACCCCCAATTACTATTGCATTAAGGAAGACATAACACAAGTCTTTCTTTTTATATGCTCTAAAATAGGCTACCAGCCTACCACAAGAAGCTAACAGTCTGTGAAACGTCAAGACACTAATTAATGAAACCAGTTCAAGACGCATTATTCTTATCATTCTTTTTGAGCGCAGTAACGGTAAGGTATCTAATTACTTATTTATTTAGTATTCCATAACTTAGTAACAGAGATGGTCAAACTAAAGTGGTAGAGACATGGCAGAATTCCTACAATGAAGCGGGGCATTGAACTGTTCACCCGTGAGAGGGCGATCAACAAAAGAGAGCGAGCGGCCCCATTGAGGGAGTTTACAGATGAAAAGACTCAGCCATGTTTATGCAGCACTGCACGTGGAGATGTGGTCTCGCAAGTCGCGCAGATTACATAGGCCTACATGCAGTGTTCGAATTACCCATTTGCTTTCGGGGGAGCCCTATTTTTTTGTGCACATCCTGCTACTAAATATGTCACACGCACGCTCTGTTGACTGGCGGAGCAGCGCGGATGCGATCAATTGCTATAAAAACACTCTGCTACTACTATAGACGGTATTACTGCCAAGGCACAATAACATTTCAGAGAGAATAAATAACAACATGAGGCTACTGTTTCAAAACCAATTGATAGCCATTAGCCAACATTTATTCAATTGCAACAAACAAAACAAAGCAACGACATCAGCTGCTGTTGGGGACACATGGCAGCGTTTTTCAGTGTAAAGGCTATATAACATAGGCACGGCGGCCTCAGAATTTAAATTAGTTGAACTTTTTTTCAGCTGAAGGGGAAGGAATTGGGGCTTCTTTAGGACCAGCCTGGAATAGGCCTACAGTATTGTCCCTATCGCTTCTTCCCTGTCACTCCCCTGTGGGTGGATTGCTATGGAGGGAAAACGGACGAGAAGTTGTGTGTGTGTGTGTGTGTGTGTGTGTGTGTGTGTGTGTGTGTGTGTGTGTGTGTGTGTGTGTGTGTGTGTGTGTGTGTGTGTGTGTGTGTGTGTGTGTGTGTGTGTGTGTGTGTGTGTGTGTGTGTGTGTGTGTGTGTGTGTGTGTGTGTGTGTGTGTGTGTGTGTGTGAAAAAGAGCAATGCCTATAGATTGATTAGACTATACGCAAGTCAATCAGTCTGATAAAAACCTAATAAATCCCACAACCAAAAATGATATCAACAGTAGGACTGGGGCCAGTCCAAACAAACAAAAAGCTCAAACAGTAAAATATACTCTCTTACCTTACTGTAAAAGCGACTACAGGGACCTGGGCGGCTTCTTCTTCGCTTTCGGTCCCGGAACCCAGGATGTGGAGGGTTTGTGGCCAGCTTTGATCCAAGACCGTACAAATGGCTGAGGGTCGAATTGCTCCAGGGGGGGGGCCATTGATGTCTACGAAGAGAAGTGAGAAGAGGCTCTTCTCCCGCAACTTGTTGCGTTTGTCGGTGTCGGTCGAATTGACGGCAGAAAACCCCCTCTCACACTCAGCTGATGTAGGCAAAAAGGTCTTGCTCGCTGTCTGCAGTTTTTGCAGGGCTTTCCCTGGAGATTTATTCTCTAATTTGTAGTCCCGAAACTCCTCAATGGCCTCTCGGGCCGGTTCCCCCAGTACTTTTGCCAGTGCGCGTACTTCATTCTCCCCATAGAGGATCAGGGCGCTCCGTTGTTCGGGCCAAAAGCGCTTGTCCAGTGGTTTCAGCATGCGGACCAGGTCCGGTTCAGGCAGTCGCTTCTTCAAACTGTCTATTATAGACTGGTAAAACTGCAGACGGTTTATCTTGGGCCTGCTCTCTGAGAGCTCAACATCCTTGAACATGCCAGTAGCAATGCCTTCTTCCACTTTTTGTGTGGACTTTCCGCCACTGGTTTTCATAGCTGTCAACACATCGATGGTCTGCTGAATGTAGCAACTTGCATCTACCAAAGATGTTTCTCTGCGTTGCAGTTTTAGCGACAGGCTTTTAAGTTCTCGAAGAACATCCTTCATTGTTGCCAAATCAGCCAGAAATCCAGTGCTCGTGAGGAGTTGTGCAGTCCCCTGAATTTCTGTCTCTCTGTGTCACTGCGAGATGATGTGTCGTCTGTTGCTGTTTTGAATTGGCGTGCCAGTGCGGGATAATCTTTCCAGACAGCTTTCACAGTCTGAAAACTACTAGCCACCCAACGAATAGTGAAGATTTGGCCTATTTTCAATATTTGCACGTTTAATTCTGCTGCTGCTTCTTGGAGCAAACGGGCATTTTTTGTTGACTGGTGATAGAGAGCATATAGTTTTGCAACAAAAAACTCAAATTGATTACACCCAGCTACTTCTTTAAGGCAATCCTTGACAGCCAATTCTAGTCGGTGGGATAGACAGTGAATAGACTGCACTTTGGGGAAATCCTGTTTGAGTTTTGTCACAAGTCCCCCAACTCTGCCTGTGAGTACTGCTGCTCCATCCGTTGCTATTGAGATGAGATTTTTCCCCAAGAACTCGTCATCCAATCCAGCTTGTTTTAAGCTTTTCCTCAAACTGCTGTACAGCGAGTTAGCATCCGTACCTTCTGAAAGCTCAACAATATCCAAAAAAACATTGTCCACTTCCCCTTTTCCTGTCATGTCACATCGCACGTAAATAATCATGTAGGCCCGCCCATGAACTGTGCTCTCATCTATTGTGATACTAATTAGTGAGCCCATGTCTTTTATGTTGGAAACGAATTTAGCTCTCATTTCCTCTGCGATATGCCTGATTATTTCAGCACAGGCATGGTCCGATTTGTGCACAGTCCCTACCGTAGCACCATTGAGTTGTTGTAGGAACATTACAGCAGGTAGCTTTCTGTATGACATTTCTTCTTTGGCAATCATATACGCAGATCTGAACGATGTATATGTCTCCTGCATTAGATCAGCATTGATTGCTAATACCTTGTTTGGCAGGACATCTTTCTTTCTCATCTCCGAAATTGCGATTGCCTTTTCATGTGCCTGGCTCTTATCGTGCTTATAAATCTTTTTTCGCAGGTTATTTTGTTGATCACAGCTGACCTGTCCCTGAATCCATTCTGGTGAAAGGTGCACTCCGGTGGATTTCTCTCCGAGCGGCAAGGAGATCAATATTGTTTTTGCGTCTTTGCAAATCTCACATCCAAATTTTTTATTTTTGATGAAAAGCCATGGATACTTTTCTTACCACTCACTACATCTTTTCAGTGTCCAGTTAAAAGGCAGGCCATCATGGGCATCGTCAGCGTCAGGTTCGCTAGTGCAGGTCGAACCGGCGGCTGTGGCCGTTGTTGAAGCCTCTTCTGGCTCCGCATCGGCAGGCCTTTCCCTCTGAGTGGAGCTGTCAAAATCGACCCTACAGCCGCTAACAGCTGTCGAACTAAAAGTTGTCCGGTTGACATCTTCATTTTTCGACTCCTTTGCTTCTTTAGTCGTGAAACCAAAAGCTGCGAGGCTTGGCTGTTTTCGTTTCGCCATTTTCTTTATTATTTAGTAAACAACATCAATATGAACATTTCAAATCCCGCGCCGGCGCCTCCGTAACCATAGCAACGTAAGTAGCGTAAACAATGCAGCACCGCCACGTACAGAGCAACACACAGAAATATTCACAAATGTAAAACGAATATTCAGAAACTGTAATGAACAATGCCTATAATTTATTTCAAGAACTTTTATTTACAGAAACTCAACATTTCTAATCTGTGTGACACAAATATGCACGATTTTTTTGGGCTCCCCCTATTTATCTCAAAGTCGGCCTTCGGGGGAGCTCCCTCCCTCTTCGGGGGAGCCAAGCTCCCCCTGGCTCCCCCCCATTTCGAACACTGCCTACATGTATATAAACCTGCGGCGGAAACCCCTCTTGTCTGTCAGTGAGTGTGATTATTTTATAAAAGTAACGAAGTAACGCGTGTCGGGGCAATGTTAGTAACTGTAGTGTGATTACTGAATCATAAAAGTAACGCGTTACACTACTCCGTTACCGGCAAAAGTAATATTATTACAGTACAACTCTGCATACTATATACAATATAAATATATTTTAGTATACCTAAACAATGGAATTATGATCAGTAGAAATGGCCATGACATGGGACCTTTAAATAATCTTTCTTCTTTGAATCCACTCCATCCTGTATGTAAGTACCAGAGGAGGGCGGTAGAGGACTGCAATACAACAGAGTGTCTCTATGGTACTGAGATCAGGTTGTTCATAATTTGTAAGCACTGGTTTGAAAATGTCAGGGAAACAGTTCATTAAGTCATAATGTAATATTTGTTCTCAGTCTTTAGTATGACTGTTCCTTCAACATTTGATATACAACGATAACCACTCAGGGCATGTAATGTTATTGGTGATGGTGACAGTAAAATGAATCATGAAATACAGTTTACCTGGACACATTTTCTGACAATTCAAGTTATTTATTTATGAATTATATTTTTAGCTGTTTTGACACTCGTGGGAGGCGGTAAGATCACATCCCACTCAGCTACTCTGGTATTAAAGAGCTATTGTATCTCAGTTGATTACAAGTTCAATGTCAGCCAGTTATTATATAATACTGGTGCAGCACTTACTATACTGGTGATGGCTGGCATGAATCAGGAATAGTGGTTTTCCTGAGCCAAGTATCCAGCTCCTGCACCTGCTAACAACTGACAGCTAGGCTGAGGCTGTCATGTCTTCATGTATTGTTAAATGAGTTTTCTACTACTCTTCAGTGTGTTTCACAGTGTCAAAAAGTTTGACTAAATAGGGCAGCTGGTTTATTTTACTGTGAGCTGCCTAGCTGCCGCCATTACAGCTGTCCACTCAGCATGGGTTTGGCTCTGGGTTTTAATATTTTAGCTCTGCTCTGTGGTTCAGTCAAAAGGATTGATCGGTGCTTCATGGACCACATTAGGGTCTCCGTGCTGGTGACAGTTGGTACGAAAGCCTTAAGGTATTCACTCTAGTTAGAGAGAAGACACCTTAGCCAGCAGTGTCCCAATATACTTGCACATACAAACTTAATGTAAGTTGTTAAATAAAAGTTTGATACAAAAGAATCATAGTCTGTATAGCTGATCACGTCAATTCAAGGTCATAAAGGTCTGTTTGTCAAGGCAAACTGTGTAATGCATTTAATGATGTTTAACCATTTATGATTTCTCAAGGACAACTGCACATAAACCTTTTACGCACACAAAGTAATGTCATCCCATTTGCTTAAATAGATTTTAAATTAGGCAATAACTTCTTGCAAAAGCCCAATCAGACATTTTTCCCTTTATTCTACTTACTTTTTGCTGTATATCAATATATTTATTATCTCTGGAAAAATCATGGTCTGAACAAAGTTTGATCAACAATGTAGGATTTATATTTTCTTTTTGTTAAAGATAGGAGATGGTGTTTGAATCGAGCAATGGTATGTGTGATGAAAACTTCTGTGTTGCAATGTTGAGATGGAATGAAGGAGACTGGATCGTCGTTAGCCAAAGCACTGAGAGTTTATTTACTAGTACATTTAATACAGCCGGGGAGATTTCTTAGTTTCACACATCCCTGTGGTCTACCAAGTCATCTCTGACACAAATAAACCACAGCACGCATCAACATGAGAAGAAAACCCGCGTTTTACCTAATCAATAGCAGATGTGAGACAATAATCTGTTTGTCTCGCAAACTGCAATGCAGGCCGGGACCCTTCCCCCACAGGAAAGGGGGAGAAGCTTTTTACCTGTGACCTCAACTTACAGAGAGGAGCTTTGACTTTAATACAAAGAATGTTTGCAATATCACAGATTCTAAGAAAAGGTAAGAAACTCTATAATCAAGATCAGATTAAAATATTCTCTTACAGTTTCACTCTTTTTATCAATCTATTAATAACCAATTAACATTAGTCTAAGAATATTTCAGTCAATACTTAAATCAATAAGCGTCTTCAGAGTTCAGAGTCAGATACATCAATTACATCAAAAAGTAAAACAAGATTGAAAACACTTCAATCACCATGATTGAACACAGTCAATCATAATAAAAAATCATCTCTGTGTGCATCTGGACCCGGTAACGACATTACCTATTGACGCAGCAACCACTGTAAGTTATATTCTTGTTTAATTAGACTTCTCTGTTTCATTTATTCGACTCTGTATAAATTGTTATTGTAGCTTTAACGGCTAAATCGCGTTTGAGAGATTTTAAATCTCAGATCTGCTCAGGCGAAACCTGCTTTACAGGTCTCAGCACTCAAGCCTGCATTAATATAGGCACAGCCAGTCTACTGATAGCGTGAAGTACAACCGCGTGACTCAGTCATTTTGTACCTTAAAAAGCATTTAAATACCGCATTTCAAATCTGATGAACTCAGTGTGCATCTGGACCCGGTAACGACATTACCTATTGACGCAGCAACCACTAAGTTATATTCTTGTTTAATTAGACTTCTCTGTTTCATTTATTCGACTCTGTATAAATTGTTATTGTAGCTTTAACGGCTAAATCGCGTTTGAGAGATTTTAAATCTCAGATCTGCTCAGGCGAAACCTGCTTTACAGGTCTCAGCACTCAAGCCTGCATTAATATAGGCACGGCCAGTCTACTGTCGCCCATCAGCTGTAGATAGTTAACTAATTATAGGGCCGTGGCCCTACAGCTGTGTGAACTGAGCAATCAGGCGTCCATTTTTGGGTAGCTCTTTCCTGGAGCGTCAGCTTCAGCGTCAGACAGCCGAAGACTGACAAAGACATTGGAGTCCTGCGGGAGTAAGACTGACAAAGACATTGGAGTCCTGCGGGAGTAAGACTGACAAAGACATTGGAGTCCTGCGGGAGTCACGAGGGAGGCAAAGAGGAGGCAAATCCTACTCTGATTGTGCTGGTGTCTTATTTATCTTTTCTTTAGTTTTCTAGCCCCTCATGCTATAATCATGTGTATTTTCTCCATTCCTGTTCATGTGTCTTCTCGCAATTATCACTGGCCCTGTGTATCTCCTAATCGATATAACCGGCCTGCTCTCGTCTATCTCACGTGCTCCACTGAGATCCAATATCTAGTTTCAGGTGGCCTGTGGAACTGCCAGTCAGCTGTTCCTAAGGCTGACTTCATCTCTGGCTACGCCTCCCTGCAGTCTCTGGATTTCCTTGCTCTCACTGAGACCTGGATTACTCCATCCAACACATCCACCCCAGCAGCTCTCTCCACTGCATATTCCTTCTCCCATACACCCAGACCCACTGGCAGAGGAGGTGGCACTGGTCTCCTGCTATCTCCCAAATGGAGCTTTTCCCTCTTCAAACTACCTAACTTCACTCCTTCCACCTTTGAATTCCATGCCGTCACAGTAACCCATCCTATACAGTTAACCATTGTTGTTCTCTACCGTCCACCAGGCGCCTTGGGGGACTTCTTGGAGGAATTAGATAATCTCCTCTCACTCATCCCTGAAACTGGCCCTCCCGCTGTACTTCTCGGAGACTTCAACCTCCAGACGGGGAAGATAGACGAACTAACATCTCTGTTAACCGCCTTTGCTTTCTCACTGTCTCCGTCCCCACCGACTCATAAAGCTGGCAATGTCCTTGATCTCATATTCTCAAGGAACTGCTCTACTTCTAACCTCTCTGTAAACCCGCTCCACACATCCGATCACTTCTTCATTTCATTCTCTCTATCCCTTTCCAAACATAACAAACTAATCTCTTCCCATCCTGCACTTGTCCGCCGTAACCTTCGCTCCCTCTCCCCCCTACCTTTGCCTCGTCGGTGCTCTCAGCCCTCCCTTCCTCTGATTCGTTCCATCTCCTGCCTCCAAACTCTGCTGCAGAAACTCTCCTCTCTACTCTCTCATCCACTCTGGACTCGCTCTGTCCTCTCACATC
This sequence comes from Gymnodraco acuticeps, assembly GCF_902827175.1. NCBI lineage: Eukaryota > Metazoa > Chordata > Actinopteri > Perciformes > Bathydraconidae > Gymnodraco > Gymnodraco acuticeps. The sequence goes on along the minus strand of NW_022990646.1, from coordinate 415,126 downwards.
TCGGCAGGCTCGTCAGTCCCCTCCTGCTCCCTGGCTAAATGATGCACTGCGTGCTAATAGAACCGTCCTTAGGGCAGCAGAGCGGAAATGGTGGAAATCCAAACACCGTGACGACCTCCTAACCTATCAAGCTCTCCTCTCCTCTTTCTCTGCTTCGATCTCTCAGGCAAAAAGCACTTTCTTTCAAGATAAGATCCAATCTTCCTATTCCAATCCTAAAAAACTATTTTCCATCTTCTCCACCCTCTTGGACCCTCCAAAAGCTCCTCCCCCCTCCTCACTTCTGTCAAGCGACTTTGTTACCCACTTTGAAAAAAAGGTTGATGATATTCGCTCTTCTTTTTCTGACTCACCTTTACTCACCGCTGGGTCACCAGACCCTCCTTCCACCAACACACTTACCTCCTTTTCCCCTCTCTCTCCAAGTGAGGTTCTTACCCTCATTACCTCTGCCCGCCCTACCACCTGTCCTCTGGACCCTATCCCTTCAAACCTCCTTCAGACTATCGCTCCTGATATTCTACCGTTTCTCACCCATTTCATCAACACTTCTCTAACCTCTGGTCACTTTCCAAACAGTCTCAAGGAGGCAAGAGTAAACCCTCTCCTAAAGAAACCCACTCTCAACCCGTCTGATGTTATAAACTACAGGCCTGTCTCTCTCCTCCCGTTCCTGTCTAAATCACTTGAACGCGCTGTCTTTAAACAACTCTCCTGTTATCTCAATCAGAACAACCTTCTGGATCCGCACCAGTCTGGTTTCAAGGCAGGTCACTTCACAGAAACTGCTCTCATTGCTGTCACGGAGGAACTGCACACTGCCAAAACTGCATCCCTCTCCTCTGTCATCATCCTATTGGACCTGTCTGCCGCATTCGACACGGTGAATCATCAGATCCTCCTTCGCACTCTCCAAAAACTTGGAGTTTCAGGCTCTGCACTTTCCCTCCTCACCTCATACCTCAAAGACCGTACCTACAGGGTGACTTGGAGAGGGTCTGAGTCCGACCCTTGTCAATTAACTACGGGGGTCCCTCAGGGCTCTGTTCTTGGTCCCCTCCTCTTCTCCGTGTACACAAACTCGCTCGGATCAGTCATTAGCCCGCATGGTTTTTCTTACCACTGCTACGCTGATGACACCCAATTAATTCTGTCCTTTCCCCGCTCAGAGACCCAGGTCGTTGCACGCATCTCTGCTTGTCTAGCTGACATCTCTCAGTGGATGTCTGCTCACCACCTCAAGCTCAACCTTGACAAGACTGAGCTGCTCTTCCTCCCGGGAAAAGATTGTCCCACTCTTGACCTAACAATCAACATCGGCACCTCAGTTGTTTCCCCCGACTCAGACTGCAAGGAATCTGGGTGTGACCCTAGATAACAACCTGTCCTTCACTGCAAACATCGCTGCTACAACCCGTTGCTGCAGATACACGCTTTACAACATCAGGAAGATACGTCCCCAGCTGACTCAGAAAGCGACTCAGGTTCTGGTCCAGGCTCTCGTCATCTCACGCCTAGACTACTGCAACTCCCTCCTGGCTGGTCTACCTGCATGTGCCATCCGACCTCTGCAGCTCATCCAGAATGCAGCGGCTCGTCTGGTCTTCAACCTTCCTAAATTCTCCCACACCACTCCGCTCCTCCGCTCCCTTCACTGGCTTCCGGTAACTGCTAGAATCCACTTCAAGACACTGGTACTTGCTTACCATGCTGCGAATGGATCTGGCCCTTCCTACATCCAGGACATGGTTAAACCGTACACCCCAGCGCGTGCACTACGCTCTGCATCAGCCAAACGACTTGTTGCGCCCTCGCTGCGAGGGGGACCCAAGTTCCCATCGGCGAAAACACGTGGGTTTGCTGTCCTGGCTCCAAGATGGTGGAATGAGCTCCCCATTGACATCAGGACGGCAGATAGCTTGCACATCTTCCGGCGCAAACTGAAAACTCATCTCTTTCGACTCCACTTCGAGCGTTAGAACTACTAACGAAGCACTTTTATACTAATAAAGGACTGGCTTACCTAAAGCCAGTTGAGTAGCACTTGAAATGTTTGGCTCTATGAAACCTGATGTACTTATATGATTCTGTTTTCTTCAAGGTTGTGTCTTCCTGGTCGAATGTACTTATTGTAAGTCGCTTTGGATAAAAGCGTCAGCTAAATGCAATGTAATGTAATCTCTCTTCAGTGCTTGGCATCTTTTGTCAAAAAGCACAATAATAAACACACGTGAAATACAAAAATATAATAGCAAAATATATGTTTCAAAAATAAGATCTTTTATCATTTATCACTCAGTTAATCTCATTCATCAAACACAAATTCTAAATCAGCTTACATCTCAAAGATTTACTTCAAGGCAATTACTTATTAAAACACAATTAGAATTTAGGATTATAAGAAATCCAATTGAGGTATTAAATCAGAATCATGAGAGATCCAGCTAAGGTTCCTAGTTAAGGTATAAATTCACAGTGATGAATCGATCAATCTGTAATCTGTAAAGTTACAGTGTCCTCAATCTTTAACATTACTTTACGTTTACTTCATTACGCTTTATTCAAGAGTAAGGCACTTAGTGATACATATATTTCATTCAAATACATTTGTTCAAAATCTGAAAAGGAAGAATCAGACATTTTATTTGTATAACAACCTGAAAAGGAAAAATCAGACATTTGTTCTTTAATCCAGAGTATCAACTGTAATCAATTATCAAAACATCTGTTCTTTATTCAGAATATCAACTGTATTCAACTTATCAATCGCTGAACGGGGGTACCCATGGGTCAGAAACCGCGATGGAGACCCAGGGATCTGGAAGCTCAGCGTTGTACATTAATATTGTGTCATTTACAGTCGAATGACCCACTAGCCTTTGTGGGGCCTGGAGGGCAGTCTTGGCAACCCTTCGTATGGCTAATTTAACTACAGTGATCAAACAGATCACTAGGATTAGCACAACCAAGATAAACACTGAAACAGTAACAACAAATTTAACCAACCCCCGCACCCCAGGATCCAAAGGTTCCACTTAACTCCCCAAATGTAAACCCATGAGTTTCACGCAATTATTTTATCCCCCTGGCAGTATCATGAGCCATATCCATAACTTCAGGTGTGGCATCAGAGATGAAAGAACAGCACTCTGATCCTATCACCTTGCATGTGCCCCCCTGGGCAGCTAAGAGGAGATCAAGCGCCATGCGATTCTGTAGTGCTACTGTCCTAACTTCCTGCAATTCTTTGTGTTCAGCTAACATCGCTGTGTTGGATACATTTAGATGGTGTTCTACAACTTTGGACAGTGCCACAATTTCCTGCTGAGTAACATAAATACCGTACCAAGGCAAAAATAGGCTAGCTATCTGTTGTCCTTGTGTAATTGACCTGCTGTTCCTGTGTAGAGAGGGAAGAATCGCTGCGATCTCCTTAGCCTCTACTTTACGGATTAAAGGGATTAGGTAGGCTAGATAACAGGTGCCATAAAAAACGTCATATGGCACACAGCCGTACGCGCGATCCCCACAAACTAAGTAAACTCTCTGTGGGAGGGGAATTCTGGCTAAATGTACTCTCACTATGGTATTACAGTCGCTGTGTCCCACATCAGGAGAGGTGTGTGATCCTACTTCATTCTGGAAGCAGATGGACACATTCTTCCATTCATGTACCACAATTGGGGGAACATATACTGAGCAGTCACGTGTAGGGGGCTTGCCAAGGGTATTGGCTGCGTACAGTCATGTATTTTAACCTCAACGG
>NW_022990646.1:395000-411260 GCF_902827175.1 Gymnodraco acuticeps | reverse complement strand
ATGTACTTATATGATTCTGTTTTCTTCAAGGTTGTGTCTTCCTGGTCGAATGTACTTATTGTAAGTCGCTTTGGATAAAAGCGTCAGCTAATGCAATGTAATGTAATCTCTCTTCAGTGCTTGGCATCTTTTGTCAAAAAGCACAATAATAAACACACGTGAAATACAAAAATATAATAGCAAAATATATGTTTCAAAAATAAGATCTTTTATCATTTATCACTCAGTTAATCTCATTCATCAAACACAAATTCTAAATCAGCTTACATCTCAAAGATTTACTTCAAGGCAATTACTTATTAAAACACAATTAGAATTTAGGATTATAAGAAATCCAATTGAGGTATTAAATCAGAATCATGAGAGATCCAGCTAAGGTTCCTAGTTAAGGTATAAATTCACAGTGATGAATCGATCAATCTGTAATCTGTAAAGTTACAGTGTCCTCAATCTTTAACATTACTTTACGTTTACTTCATTACGCTTTATTCAAGAGTAAGGCACTTAGTGATACATATATTTCATTCAAATACATTTGTTCAAAATCTGAAAAGGAAGAATCAGACATTTTATTTGTTATAACAACCTGAAAAGGAAAAATCAGACATTTGTTCTTTAATCCAGAGTATCAACTGTAATCAATTATCAAAACATCTGTTCTTTATTCAGAATATCAACTGTATTCAACTTATCAATCGCTGAACGGGGGTACCCATGGGTCAGAAACCGCGATGGAGACCCAGGGATCTGGAAGCTCAGCGTTGTACATTAATATTGTGTCATTTACAGTCGAATGACCCACTAGCCTTTGTGGGGCCTGGAGGGCAGTCTTGGCAACCCTTCGTATGGCTAATTTAACTACAGTGATCAAACAGATCACTAGGATTAGCACAACCAAGATAAACACTGAAACAGTAACAACAAATGTAACCAACCCCGCACCCCAGGATCCAAAGGTTCCACTTAACTCCCCAAATGTAAACCCATGAGTTTCACGCAATTATTTTATCCCCCTGGCAGTATCATGAGCCATATCCATAACTTCAGGTGTGGCATCAGAGATGAAAGAACAGCACTCTGATCCTATCACCTTGCATGTGCCCCCCTGGGCAGCTAAGAGGAGATCAAGCGCCATGCGATTCTGTAGTGCTACTGTCCTAACTTCCTGCAATTCTTTGTGTTCAGCTAACATCGCTGTGTTGGATACATTTAGATGGTGTTCTACAACTTTGGACAGTGCCACAATTTCCTGCTGAGTAACATAAATACCGTACCAAGGCAAAAATAGGCTAGCTATCTGTTGTCCTTGTGTAATTGACCTGCTGTTCCTGTGTAGAGAGGGAAGAATCGCTGCGATCTCCTTAGCCTCTACTTTACGGATTAAAGGGATTAGGTAGGCTAGATAACAGGTGCCATAAAAAACGTCATATGGCACACAGCCGTACGCGCGATCCCCACAAACTAAGTAAACTCTCTGTGGGAGGGGAATTCTGGCTAAATTTACTCTCACTATGGTATTACAGTCGCTGTGTCCCACATCAGGAGAGGTGTGTGATCCTACTTCATTCTGGAAGCAGATGGACACATTCTTCCATTCATGTACCACAATTGGGGGAACATATACTGAGCAGTCACGTGTAGGGGGCTTGCCAAGGGTATTGGCTGCGTACAGTCATGTATTTTAACCTCAACGGAGTCCACTGTTCTAGAGCCAAACCAGGGCACAACTGTTACCAAAGCTTCAACTAACAAAGCGGGTGTGTGTGGTTGCATTATGCATGGACTTGTGACGTTAGCCGAACAATTAGTCTGAGCTAGAGCTAACTGGAATCTATATTCAAAAGCTAGGTTAACGTATTTCTTTATATATATTAGTTTTAAAAACATCAACCGTTTGAAACCGTCAGGCAGGTAATTTTTATTTACTGTATCAACAATGAGAGAGACTAAGCCCTTGTACTGTAAAGGTTGCTCAGAGTCTATGGGGTAGGAAGGAGTATAACAATCCTCCACCTCGTCGCTAATTCTGGATGCTATGTCATTCCAGCTTACTAAACCGTAATCAGCTTTTGTGAAAGGAATTGGGCTAAACATAGGAGAATGCATGGATTCTGGCATATTTTGGCACAACCAACAGTTGCTAACATTACGTTCATGCGCGTAGTCTAACATTAAACTTGCTGCAGAATTAGTTTTAGTTCGTTTAAAAGGAGTAATTAAGGCCTTTTTTGAAGAATCTACCTCACCTTCTGATTGTTTAAGTGGAGTAGATGGAACATTTGTTTTGCTATCTGGTCCAGTAAATGTGCATGCAGTAGCACCTGGATTGGGAACCTGGTAATCTGGTTTCCTCATTGTACATTTTACCTTATCCCTTATCAGTGTCTTGAACTGTTCTACAGTGCTACACCACAGTTCTGGGGGCATTTCTTCAATGGTGTTGAGAGCCATTCTTACCACCTCTGATGAGACCCCGAACCAATGGTACTGGTTCTTTGGATACATCTCCCACGTTGGGTAAACTAAGGACACAGGAAACACAATAATACAGTTAGATGAGTCACATATTGAAATTGGGCAGTTAAAAGAAATAGTCTCTGACTTATGATCAGGGAGGGAGACAATCCTCCTTATTCTCCCTCCTTTTCTCTCTCTTTGTGTCTCTTGCACCATACTGAATGTCTGTGTGGTGATTGGATACAACCTGTCCTTGTCGCTAGGCACTGATTTGCCCGTTGGTGTTGTTTTGCCCTCAGGGTCTGGGCCCTGAGTGGTCAAGTCGTCTGCGCTCTTAGATAAGGGCACCTTATTTTCTCCCTCAGAGGGGCGAGGTCCCCCGCCACCTGTCGTTGGGATTTTCACAGCTTCATCTAGCAGGGCGTCCTTGGCCAGGTATAGTAAACCCAGAACGACGATGATGATGACTGCCTTCACACGCCAGCATCCGGTAGAGGAGAGAGACGACATCTGGAAGCGTGAATCCACTCCGCTCTACCTTGTACTCTCAGGGCTGTTCTGGTCACTATTAATACCTGGAAAGGACCTTTCCACCTGGGAGACAAATAATCTTTTTCAAGCGATTTGATTAGTACATTATCACCAATCTGAAAAGGGTGGGTGGGCCCCTCTCCAGGCTGAGGGAGCCTGTCAGCCACCTGCCTGTGAAACTTTCTCAACATGTCAGTTAGATATTTGACATAGTTAGTCATGTAATCATCTGTCCACAAAAGAGTGAGTCTGTGGGGTATTACTGGGGGGCTAGACCCTGTGAACATTGCCCTTCCCATCAATATTTTGTGTGGGCTAAGCCCTGTCGTTGCATTTGGTGCACTTCTGATGGAGCACAGAACTAGCGGCAGCGCGTCTACCCATTTTAGTCCTGTGGTCAACATTGTTTTAGTGAGTTTCTCCTTTATAGTCAAGTTCATTCTCTCAACCTGACCTGAGCTCTGTGGATGATAGGGAACGTGCAATTGCCATTTGAACCCTAACACTGTAGCTAGACTCTGGGTTATCTTAGAAATGAATGCTGGACCTCTGTCACTGTTAATCCCTGCTGGAACACCAAATCTAGGGATAACATCTTTGAGAAGACACTTTACAACTGTTCTGTCGTCTTCTTTTCTGGTAGGGTAGGCCTCTACCCATTTAGAGAACTGGCACACTATTACCAAAAGATATTTGAATCCTTGGCATGGTGGCATGTGCGAAAAGTCAATTTGCATATTTACAAAGGGCCCCGAGGGGGGCGGTAAGTGTTCATGCTGAACTGGGCCATTTCTTCTTCTTGTCTGCTGGCATATCATGCATCTATCTACAAGGGTCTGTGTAGCTAGTGTGATGCCTGGAGCAAACCATTGTGACTTTATAATCCCATTCATCCCTCCTTTTCCTACATGTGATTTGCCATGTGCAACATGTGCCAAAACATGGAGGAACGAACGGGGACAAACCATCCGGCCGTCTGGGTGGAGCCACAAGCTGGACTCAGCGTCAAGTGTACAACCTCGTCTTAGCCATAAATCTTTCTCCCTAACATCAGCGCGGGTTTGCATGTCCGCGACATCATTAAAGGAAGGCAAACAAATGGGTTCTGCGGGTTGTGTCGAGGGGCATTGTAGCACCATAGAAGAGCAGGAAACTGCTGCTTGTTTAGCTGCGGTGTCGGCTAACGCATTTCCACGCGAAATAGGATCATCAGAATTTGTGTGAGCAGCACATTTAACTACTGCTAGCTGTGCAGGGAGCAGGATAGCGTCTAATAGCTCAGCGACTAACGCATGATGTTGAATAGGCTTACCAGCCGATGTTAAGAAACCGCGCATTTTCCACAAGACACCAAAATCATGGCACACACCAAATGCATACCTGGAGTCTGTGAAAATGGTTGCAACTCTACCTTCAGCCAAAATACATGCCCTAAGCAAAGCATACAACTCTGCAGCCTGAGCTGACGTGCCATTTGGCAAGGCCCGGCTTTCTAAAACTTCCCAGTCATTCACAACAGCATAGCCTGCCAAGTGTACTGTGTCAGACGGCCTGCTCGCAGACCCGTCTGTGTACAGAATCATATCTGAATTAGGGATAGGAGTTTGCAACATATCAGCTCTGGGGGAGGAAGACATGTCAATCGTTGTGACGCAGTCATGTGTTATTTCAAAATCTGGAATTGGCACCAGCGTAGCTGGGTTTAGGGGGGGGGGGACGTTTAAGAGTGATGTGTGGACTTGAAAGAATTACCGCTTCATAACCAGATCGCCTTGCTGCCGTCATATGCTGAGTAGCAGAGGTGTTCAGAATATGCAAAACTGCATGTGGGACATGTACTACACAGTCACTGGCCACAATGGGAGAGGATTGTTTTACAACTATCGCAACTGCGGCTACTGCACGCAGGCATGAAAGCATACCAAGTACCACAGGGGAGAGTCGAGATGAGTAGTACGCAACAGGCCGGAAATTAGAGCCATGCTTCTGCACCAAGATGCCTGTTGCAAAGCCCCCTTTTTCATGGACGTGCAGGTGAAACGGCTGATGGTAGTCAGGTAGACCTAGGGCAGGAGCCGATGTGAGGGCTCGCTTTAAGTCCTGAAAGGCAGTGTGCATGTCCTCAGACCATTGAACAATGTTAGGGGCAGCCTGCAGAGTGGCAGCACGCAGGACAGAATCCATCGCAGCATACTCAAAAATCCAGTGTCTGCAATAATTTGCCATGCCCAACAAGGAAAGCATGTCCTTCTTTGTGCGAGGTGGTGGTACTTTGTTCAACAGGCAAATCCTTGCTGGCGAGAGGAGACGGTGTCCATCCCTCAGAATGTGACCCAGATACGTGACCTCAGTCTGGCAGTATTGCAACTTGGCCAGGGATGCTCTGTGTCCGCATTCAGAAAGTCTTTTCATGAGCAGAATGGAGTCGATGCGACAGGCGTCTTTATTGGGAGAAGCTAACAACAGGTTATCTGCGTACTGAAGCAAGGTACTACCTCCTGTCAGGACCAAAATGTCCAGATCTCTCTTAACAGCTGCTGCATACACCGTAGGAGATTCAACAAACCCCTGTGGCAGGTGATTTGTTTACCTTTAAAAGTAAATGCAAACAGATACTGGCTGTCTGGATGCAGAGGAACAGAGAAAAACGCTGAACATAAATCAATCACTGTGTAGTACTTAGAGTCCGGGGGCAGAGAAGCTAAGATCGAATTAGTGTCAGGCACTATTGGAGCTGTCGGAATGACAATAGCGTTAATAGCTTGCAAATCTTGGACAAAGCGCCACTCATCAGGGCGATTGTGTTTAGGTATGGGTAGAATTGGAGTATTACAGGGACTAGTTGTGTAAATTAACACGCCCTGATCGAGCAAAGATTGGATGACTCCTTCAATCCCCAAAATGGCTCTATGGGGTAAATTGTACTGTCTGATGGCAGGCAATCTGGCGTTGGCTTTAAGTGTTACTCGATGTGGAGGAGCTGAGCTGACAAAGCCAACATGGTTCTTGTGTTTGGCCCATAATGTAGCCGGGACTTCTGAAAAATCTGAGGGGGTGCCATACTCTGTGGGGGGGTTTGGTTGTAAATGAAGGAAGGTGCTTTGGGGAAGAGCAATTGGCTCCGCGAGACGCAGCAGGAAATGCTCCCCTCCAAAGTTAATTACGTTAGGTGTGTGTGTGTGTGTGTGTGTGTGTGTGTGTGTGTGTGTGTGTGTGTGTGTGTGTGTGTGTGTGTGTGTGGTGTGTGTGTGTGTGTGTGTGTGTGTGTGTGTGTGTGTGTGTGTGTGTGTGTGTGTGTGTGTGTGTGTGTGTGTGTGTGTGTGTGTGTGTGTGTGTGTGTGTGTGAGAGAGAGGGGAAAGTGTGGCTCCCACCTCCTTTGGGTTACTGCCTGGTGTAACAGCCACTGTGACGTAGGGGAGGGTTTCTTAAACATGAAAGCCCTGCTGTGAGGGTGTTAGCCTGAGGGGTAATGCACACCCCTGTTGGCCAATGAACAAAAATTGCTCACATGTCAACCGATCTGAGCTGTTGCAAAAACCTCTTACTGATCGCGCGTTAAAAGCAGCTGTGCAGTGACAATTCAACACAGGTCGCATAAGAGACATTAAAGACGCACACACCGGAGAAATGCTAGCAATTTTCTGAATCCCTGTTGTATAGAAAACAGAAGTCATGTTGAAATCTGGAAATGACCAACAATAAAGGTTGTCTCGCGATGATTGAATGAATTGGACTGCCTGATAGACTTTACTGTCAGGAATTGTCAAAAACAATCCGTCTGAAGTGCAATGTATTGTTGCCTGTAACTTACATAGTAAGTCCCTGCCCATTAGATTGATCGGGCTTACATCTGAAATAATGAAAGAGTGTTGCACGTTTGATCCATTAATTGAAACATTAGTGCTCTCTGAAATGGGTTCGGACATAGAAATTCCAGCAACACCCATTGTTGTAACAAACTTATTGGTTGCTTCACACACTTTCTCCTTAGTACGCACGGCAGACAATGTGGCACCGCTGTCAATCAAAATATCTACAGCCGCAGGGTTTCCCACACATAGACTATACTTGGGCGGGCCGCCCAGGTATATTAACGGCCGCCCAAGTATATTTCGCGACCCATTTATTTTTTTTATAAATTTTTTTTTTTATATATATTTTTTTTATTCGTCCGTGACCACGACGCCATCTGCGATCGATTAACTTGTAGACAATGATCCCTCGCTCCCTTGCTCTGATCTCGCCTCCTTCTGGCCTGTTAAGTGGCCTGCCTCACACAGGGTGACTGGCTGTCCACATGATGTGGCCTGCCGACATGGCCACTGTCATACAGATCATAAATCAAAGCCCTTGATTGGTCTCTGTGTGTCATTCAAGCTCGGGATAACCTCAGCTCAGGTGAGGTAAAGGACTTTCTGAGGGTTTAGATAGTTAACTTAGTCTAAGTTCTCAGTGGGTCTCAAACGGTGTGGTCACCATTTATGTAAACACATATTTCCATTTGAGAGGATAGTGATTGGTCTAATGGATAGTGAGGTGGGCTGAAGATCGGAAGGCTGTGAGTTCAAATCCCGCCAGGAACACCACCACTAGTGTGCCCTTGAGTAAGGCACTTAGCCCTTAGTTACTCCAGGGAGAATGTCCCTGTAATCGGTCATTATAAGTCGCTTTGGATAAAAGCGTCAGCTAAATGAAATGTAATGTGATTAGTAAAATATGCATGAATAAATAAATAAAAAGTTAACTAGGTGAAAAAAGGTAAGATACACTTTTAAAACTTGTTGAGAGAAAACTAGTCTTTGCTGCTGCCTCAAAGAGGAGCAGGGGGAGAGGATGGAGAGGGGGGAGAGGAGGGAGACAGGAGAGGCTGATTCAGGAGCACAGACACACTCACAACTAAATGAACCAAAACTAAATTAATAAACAAGTTTCAGTGTTTTTTTCATATTGGAAATGGTATGTTATTGGTTATGGCCTTGATTTTATGATTATTGAAATGTATACAGTTCTGTTAAATATAGGTGTTTCCATAGATCTAGTCTCTTTATTTTCCCCTCAAAATGCACCAGATTGATGCATTTAACTACAAAAAAAAAAAAAAAATCTTACCGGGGGGGCATGCCCCTGGACCCCCCTAGAGGATTTGAGGTCGACCCCCACTAAAAATCACATGGATAGGTTCCTAAATACATTAATAAATACATTTATTTTTTTAAATAGTAACCCATTTCCATATGTTCATGTGTGGGTAGTAGATTTAAACTATAGGGCTATCATTATGGACCCTGCCTGTACCTGTACCTGTTCGCTCTACCATCGCGTGAAGGGTCTGCTAACAAGCGACCAACAGAAAGGTTAATGTCACCTCACCTCAACCCCCCCCCCCCCCCCCCCCGCTACCACTGTGTGTGCTGCTGGACCCCCCACCGCTTATCACACTGTCCTGCCCAGTGATCCGTTGCTCCGCAAACATGACATGGTGTCAGTTTTTTTGAATTTTTGTTCTGCTGCTGTCTGCTCTTATTTTCATAATCCTGTGATCTTCCCTGATTTTGATACTGCTGTGTGTGGTTTTGTCCCTGAAACTGTTGTGTGTTTTCTGCAGTTTGATAAACCTGGGTATTTTGAGGAACTTGTTGAAGCAGTTGTGCAATTCTGGGGGTAAGAAATATTTGGCTCCTATGCAGAGCCCGCATTGTGGCGATCGTTAGTTTCCAGGTTTTAACTTGCCATTCAGGAGTCGCCATCATGTAGGCCTGAGCTGTCTCTGGGATTAAATTATGTAACAAGGTCTGTATGGCAAACAAATCATTACCCTCTCTTTTAATGCCCGCATTATTATCCCACACTGTCATGAAACGCTGGATAAATTCTGGGACATTTTCTGTTGGGTTTTGTACACAAGCCGTCACTTGGGAAAAAATCTGTGTGAGTCTTAGCGCATGCTCTGATAGCCAATGCAGCGACGTTTTGTATCCACATGTCTCGCGTCTGTGTCGGGGGCCAGTCTCCTGCGGCCGTACACTCAGGAAATTTAAACTCGTCTCTGCACGTGGGCCAATCTGCTTTGTATGTTAAGATTATCAGCTGTTTAACATCATGAACCAAACAGTTATAAACTGAGCAGACATTAGTCAACCATGACAGATACTCATCTGGACTTTTAGTGGGACTGGGAGCGTGGTTAGTGACATCAATGACCTCAGCGGGTGTCCAGGGCTTAAAAACTGGAACCTCTCCTATCAGAATTTTCGGCGCGGTTACAGTTTTAGCAGGATTAATATCCTGAGATGTTTGCAGTCTCGTGATAAAATTACGCGGGTTATGCTTTGGAAAACTTCCGCCATATGGCGTATCTGGGTAATCGCGTAAACGGAGTGGCGGAGTGCGAGGAGTGGGGGTCTGTATAACGGACTGCCGTCTGAAGAATTCCCTTCCCCCGCTGCTGCACTCTGCTCCTCTCGTCCCGAATCTAATTCTCTATATTGTCCTGTCTGATATCTCAGCCCATTTTGATTCATGATAGCTGCAGCTGTCATTAACAGATCATCATCGGAGTTTCTCGCAACGGGATTTGAGAGTTCTGTCGCGGGAATTATTTTTGTACAGAGAGATACAGCCTGCTTTCCTTCCAGCAGCCCCGCGTCTGTCAAAATGCAAATTAGCTGAGACGGGCTTGGAGCTTTCCCCTGTCGTTTAATCCAATCAAACATAACTGACGTTGCAATATCTGGAGCATTTTCACCGTGTCTTTCCCTGATTCTGGACATGTTTTCTGATCTAACATCAAAAGCAGCCTCTAGGCCAGGGGTAGGCAAGTAAGTTTGGCCGTGGGCCAATTTTTTGCTGAGCCGCAAGATGGCGGGCCAGAACATAATCAAAGCCTAATTCAAGAAATTGATTTTGGTAAGAGGGCGCAGCGCCCCTGTTCGCCCAATCCAGAGCCTTTGGCTAGACCCGCCCAAAGGGAGGCTCGTCCTCTCTAGCCCCATTTCAGTCCCAAAGCCAGGGCTATTATCTGTATTTTAACAGACTTGTCTTTTAAATTGAGATGTATTTATTGTTCTCTTCAAAGTTTATTTTTCTCTGAAATTGTAGGGAGGATGGTCCTCCCTTTCCTCAATGGATGAGCCTCCACTGAGTAGAGTTATTAACTAGGTAGCAGTGTTATTTAACATACTTTTATTCTGATAAGTATTGTCAAGTTATCTGGGTTTTTGGCATTTATTTGAGTGTTTGCCCATTTGAGAGGCTTGAGGGGCAAAGGGGACGCATGGACAACTGGAATCCTTTTTCCTTTTCTTTATTTCAACTTTTCAAGGACACATTAGGATTCTTTCAGATTGAAAACCTTTAAAAAATATCAAAGGACAAAATAAATCAATTACAGCAGTTTTGCTTTGCAATTTAATATATTATAACCTAAATTAATCAGTAACCAAGTATTTTACTCAAACTCAATGTATTTAATAGTTAAATAAGTACTTTAATTGACCTGGTTCCCCCCAACCACACATTTGCCATATGTGACCCATCGAAATCAGTCGGAAGTCGCAACGGCTCATTTCAAAATAAACGTGGATTTGCGTAAAAAAATAGTTTTCCGGGGATCGGGTGTTTTGTTTGATTTTAAATAAACAAAGTCTTGGCTTTCAGAATATGGAACTTTTATTTCCAAAATCACAAGATAAATACATGTTTGAAGCTTATAAAGGGAAGATGACAGCTCTCCCTCGCCACTCTGCTCTTCCACAGCGCCGCTTCCCCTCCCTCCGCTGACATTATGAATGTAAGCTGATATTTCGGGACATAATTTATTTTACCGGACAAATTTGAAATGTACCGGTCATGTTTCAATAATAATAATAATAATAAGAGTTGTGTTGTGTAGCAGAGTTTCCGTTAGCAGGTAATCACCGGACTAGGACCGGATATGCTGATGTTTAAAACTCAGTTAATGGGAGTCATTTTTATATTGCTTCAGTTTATAATCGTTACAGATCAAAAAATTCAGATTCATTTTTCAATAAATGATTCCACAAACAACAAACAACATAATTATTACATTCAAACAAACTACTTGTAGTAGATGAAGTACATTATTCAAAAGTTTACATTAACTTTGAATAATAACACGGGAGAAACGGATCCTCTCTCCCTCCCTCTCTCTCCTGACAGCACGTTAGTTTCTCATGCAGCTCGCTAAACAGTGGGCGGGGCTTCAGGTGATCATACAGAGCTGCGTGTCTCCGTCAGACTCAGCAGCTGATCTGATCTCTCTCTCGCGTCCGGTTATACTTCACTCGCGTTTATGTCCATATCGATCAGATCCAGCTCTCCTGATCGGCCTTTTTAGAGAGCACTGATCAAACTATTAAGAGTGAATATCGGCCGATAATGACCGGCCGCCGATCGATCGGCCGCTAACGGAAACCCTGATGTGCGACTGTCGGTCCTATGTTGTAAAAAAAAAAAAAAAATCTCAAAATAATATTTTATTTTTGATTCTCAAAATTACGAGCCAAATATTATTGCTGGCGGGCCAACAATGGCCCGCGGGCCGCCTGTTGCCGACCCATGCTCTAGGCTAAGCAAATGACAATTCTTCGCACATTGAGAAACCTTATCAATAAGCGCTTTGAGCTCAATGGAGCCTCGCTCGCTGCCAACAGATTTTGCATTCTTCCGCTCATCATAACCTCTTTTCTCTGCAATTGCCATCCAAGCCTTCACACATTCTGTCATGTATTTCCTATCCCATGAGCAATTTGAATTATTTTCCACCAGTTTAAATGCTTGCCACAACACGGCCATGTCAAAACTACCTGTAAGAGGCCAGTCAAATTGAATCAATCCTTTCTGATTAATCTGTTGTGAGTGTTCGCAAAGTAACGATGTAAACGGCATAACTTTAGACCAATCCAAGGTTCTTCCGACAATTCCAGACGGCATATTTGGAGAAAACAAGTGCGTGTAATGGCTTTCTGCAATTGGATTTTTAGAAAGTGTCTTTGTACGTGAAATCGTTTTCCTCTTACCAACTGAATCGTTTGTGGAGGCAGTATTACCCATGTTTAATGGTTAGTACAATAAAACAAACACTGCAATTAGACAAACAAACATGTACTCGCAACAAAATCAGCGCCCTGGCCAAAAGTCATCCAGTTTAATTTAATCCGAATTACGGAAACCTCAACGGGAGCACTGAAATATCTGTTTAATATGGGCTCTTCTCAGCCATATTTACTAGTAATCTGTTGAAGAGCAATAAACTACTTTATTCTCAATCAAAACCACTATGCAAATTTAGTGGTAAACCGTTCTACCGACCGAGAGCAGAGATTTTTAATTAATTCAGTACTCTTTTTTTTTTTCAAACAGCCAAATTCAATAATCCATTGGTTTATGAAACACAGTGTAATGTAATATTCTGGTATCACCCTTCCCATTCATAATCGTCTTATTTAGTTCTAAAACTTATCATGGTGTGATTAGCAAAATATCACCCTGTGTTCTATTTCCCTCGTGTGCCGTTCACCACAGGGGGGAGGGGAATACGCCCTCCCTCGTGCAGGCTGAGCAGAAACCCGAGGCGGATTGATCTGACTTTAAACCGTTGAAATCTCCAGAATTCGGCGATTCGTTCCAATTACAAATCCTCACATTGCTTTTGAACAGAAGTTCCACCTTACTGATGCTCTCCTTAAGGTCTCTCCGAATATTTGCCGTGTGTAATTGTCTAGTAATTTAATTCCAGGAATCACACACAGAGGAAATCGGTAAAAGTCGATATTCCGAGGTTATTTATTAGCCCCAAATATTCTTATTGTTTTATACATGAGCTGTGCTTGCTTCTGTGGGCACTTGCCCCAGCAGCAATCACAGGAAAAATCGGCCAGGATAGAATCCCCATTTGACACCGATTTCCCAGGTTATAATTATGCCTTCAAATGTACAGAGTAGAGAGACCAAAAACAAATTGCATCCGCTCAGTTTCACAGGTAATTTTGATACCGTCAATCACAGAGTTGGTAAGGCAATATCCAAATATAGATTTGAAATCACACTTACCAGCCCTGACGATTTCTTGGTAATTGTTCGTGACGCCAATCTGTGATGAAAACTTCTGTGTTGCAATGTTGAGGTGGAATGAAGGAGACTGGATCGTTGTTAGCCAAAGCACTGAGAGTTTATTTACTAGTACATTTAATACAGCCGGGGAGATTTCTTAGTTTCACACATCCCTGTGGTCTACCAAGTCATCTCTGACACAAAGAAACTACAGCACGCATCAACATGAGAAGAGGCGGAGCCATCAGAAACCCGCGTTTTACCTAATCAATAGCAGATGTGAGACAATAATCTGTTTGTCTCGCAAACTGCAATGCAGGCCGGGACCCTTCCCCCACAGGATAGGGGGAGAAGCTTTTGACCTGTGACCTCAACTTACAGAGAGGAGCTTTGACTTTAATACAAAGAATGTTTGCAATATCACAGATTCTAAGAAAAGGTAAAAAACTCTATAATCAAGATCAGATTAAAATATTCTCTTACAGTATGATTGACAGTCAACACAATTCCTACCTGTTGAGAAAAATGATGTTTTCTTCTGTAAAGAATACTTCTTCTGTCGTCTGTTCACTTTTTCTTTTGTGAGCAAATCAATACCAACATCTGATAAGCTCTTTTTCTATACATATTCTATATGTATAGCCCTTTTCTGTGTTTCTCTTCACATTTTATATATTTGTTCCTATGAGGAACTTCATCTCCTTGACCGAGGCTAGGAGATGGGCAGCTGCCTCCTTCAAGGACACTCCTTTTCACTTAGCTAATATTGAGTGTTATGGCACTGTGCCCTGCTCATATTTTCAGCCTAACACCAACTACCCACTTGGTTAAAATGTTGCACAGCTCAATGGTGGCCAATTGTTTCATGTAGATGGATAGCTACAGATCTTGCCATGAAGGTCACTGCTTTTTCCAACCCATCTCCGCACTTCCATCTTTATGAACTTTAAAGACTTGATCAGCATAATTGTTTTGTCTGCATGCTGCATTGCTATACTCCAGCGTGTGATCTTCACCAATAGGTCAAGCCAGATAATTAAACGGAGCGGGGAGGGAAATTCAATACACTCTATTACAACTGAGGGCGCCAAGGACTCAGGGGAGACTTTGGTATTCATAGACTGGATTTAAAGATTTTCTAAAGCATCAAGCAGCTCTAACTCTCAGTGGAAACACACGTCTTTAAATTTATCATTGTTGATTTATTACAGACCAGTTAAATAAAGAGCTGCTAAGTAAAGGAACACCCTGATAAACGTTTTTAAACTACTTATCATTCATATTCACCATACACCTAGAATATAATTAAAGACTGTATGTGTGGACTGAGTAACATGTTCCTAATCCCAGCAACTTCATGATCCACCAACTGCAGAATGTGTAATGTTAACTACACAAGAAGAGGGGCGAAGTGTGGTAGAATGCCAATGTCCAAGGAAATAGGTGATGGTCGCCTCAAGATCAATTAACTTTGGGGGGTTTAATTCTGCACTCTTGGGTCAGACTTAAAGTTATGGATAGCCTACCAGTAGAATGAATAAGCAACCAATCAGAAACAGATCGCTTTGACTTCTGTGACCTTGACCCATGTTGAAAATATGCATCATCGCTGCAGAAAAGTGTACATTTGGTAACTTCAGCAATGCTTGGTGTGATTTGCCCTCAAGCCTCATGCATAGAGAAACTTTAGTAACCTCCTTCGTTTTTGCACGGCTGATGAGGCACGTTCTACTTGTGACTTGTTGGAAAATAAATGAGAACAGAAGGCTTTAGAAAGTTGGGAGTTGGTGTTTTATCTCAAACGGATTGAAGGCCTCTGGGGCATTTCACAGTCATCACTTTATAAAAAGTGTCAGTTTTCCTCACCAGAGAACGGCCAGACTGACAGCGCAGGAGATCAGGAGTTTCTGCTCTCATCATCTGACCTGTGCTTTGCTCTTTTTCTTTGTATTCTGTTGCTCACTTTGCCATAATGAGATCAAGAGTGTCCGCTCTACTTCAGCAGAATATTGATGAACACACTGACATTAGGTGTAGGGTATCAAAACTAAAACGGAGGATAAATCAATATTGTTTATATTTTGACAGCTCTATAGCTAATACACACATACTTGAATACCCACATGTCATTATAGCTTTATACATTATACTTATACTGTGTCTTTCAGTTTTGCAAATTCCATCAAGATGAACCTTCCATGTCTCCCTGTCCCATCAGATTAAAAAATGACGAGATTATGCTTTTGCTCAAACTTTGGTCTAAGTAGACGTGATCGGTTACACCCTTCCTTCTTGTCAATTTCCTTAAACTTATTTGGGCAAGAGTTGAATTCAATATGACCTTTTCAGGCATGTGACGGCAGAGGGCTGCCAGAGCCTTGTCTCACAAATCTGACGGACGATTCTCTCTCCATGCAAGCTAGAACCCACTCCTTCTGCCGACCCTCTGCATCAACTCAGAGCTGAGAGCAGAGCGACTGAATAGTTGTACTTTGATGCGTGGACACACACAGGGACATTAGCACTTCCTCTGCACAGACTAGTGGTGTTAAGTTTGTGAGTTTGGCATCTGTCTGAGAAGGGGCTAGCAACATTACATAAAAATGGTTGAAAACATTTCTTCCCTTAAACAATGTTTTTGAAATGTATTTACTTCACTCCAGATGTTACGCATAGCACTCAAATGCCTTTTACAACTCTCTGTTTGCCTCTTCTATCTTTAAATTATTCTAGTTTTTTGCAATTTTCTTTATATCTCATGCTGAAAGCCACTTCATCACCACAGCTCTTCCAGTGGTTTCTAGGGTTCACCCCATATGCTATTTGTATAAAATGATGATTACGGCTCACTTTATTTTTAAGTTCATGTACCACAATCGGAGAAAAAAAAGTTATATATTATTGGTTTTGTTTGTCTTCAGTTAGGATTTAGATGTAAGCCCTAAAACACACAAAAGGAGACAGAGTTCTTCATTTTAATGATGCAGACCTCCCGGCATGGACGTTTTTCTCAGTTTAAGACAGCCTTGACAATCAAGACCTAGTTAGGTTGTGATGGTTTGATTAAATTCAGTACCTGTGCAGCTGCTGATTAAAAATAAGGATATTAAAAACATGTTAATGTTCAATTAAAAAGTACAATTTGATGAAATGCTCATTACAGTTTCAGGAGCAAATAACGGTTAACAAATACCTTCGAT